>NC_056751.1:765200990-765253176 GCF_019279795.1 Protopterus annectens
AGACAAAGGTGCTCCAAAACTGGAAACCACAAATCAAGAAACACTTCCAAACCAGCCAAAACAGGGTGAAACACGAACCAGGGACTGAAAAACATTCTCATTCTTAATCAATATATTCTCGCATCCTTAACATGGTGCCCTTCAACAAGCAGAATTATGCAAAGTGTTAACATTTCACAACAAAATGCACTTCAACACACATTTAAATCATTTCTGCTAGTTGAAGGTCTCCATGTTATGGATGTGAGAATATATCGATTGAGAATCTCTGGTTGCTGTTTTCCTCAATGTTAACAGCTTCCCTAAAATGACACACATTTACACCTGTATTTAGGGGCCTGTTTAACAAATGCTAAGCAAAAGACACTGAATGCTGATTCAATCAGATCTTGTGCTAACAGACAGTGCTGGCTGCCAGCAGTGATAGAAGATGACAGCTTCATTTCTGCCTGCCAATCAAGCCTCTCAACTATACTTGAGTTCATGCAATTTTTTTTTTATCTGTCTCCTGTAAATTTATTGATTTTCTGATAAAGCCCTGAGGATTACAGCTATGCCCTTTTTCAAGGTTAGTATACTGTGCCTCTGTCTAACAGTGACACAGAAGTGATACCTGGGTTAAACCTACTATCTCCCATCCACTCATCAAGAGTCCTCTTGAAGAGAGTAAATGAGGGACTCTGCCTAATCTGGACTGGGATTTTATTCCAGAGTGAAGGGAGCCTCTGGGTTATGAATCTGTCCCTCCAGCATGTCCTATTTATTTCAGTGCTGAGGTTCAAGTCTCTCGAGCACATAGCTCAATGGGATTTGGATTTTCTGAGGTGCAGCATGTCCATTAATTCTGGGTTGGACATGGCTTTATATGTCAGGCACAGATCGCCTCTGAGCAGGCGGTATGCCACTGAGTAGAGCTGGAGTTTCTTTAACCAGGCAGCATATGGCATCTGTTTGTGTCCTTTGATCCTCTTGGTGAGGTGCTTTTGGGGTCTTTCCAGTTGCTGCAGGTGTCTGGTAAGGTACATCCCAAAAGTGGCATTGTACTCAATTATGGGCCTGATGAGAGATGAGTAAAGAGGCATGATGACCTCCCCTAATCTAGATGTGAATCCCTTCATGATTAGGTGGGCTATATAAAATGTTTTTATAAACACTTTGGCCATGTGGTTGTCAAATGAGAGATTGCTATCAACTTGGGTCCCCAGGTCCCTAATTACTTCTTCCGTACTTAATGGATTACCACCTATGTGGTAATTTGTGGGCACTTTGTTTTTGCCAAAGGGGATGACTATACACTTTTTGGTGTTTAGCTTGAGGCCATGACTCTGGCACCAGTTGTCTGTTTCTATGAGACCCTTTTGTAGGATGCTTGTGTTGGCTGGAGAGTCGATTATGGCGCCCAGTTTGCAGTCATCTGCGAACTTGGTCAGCCACAGTCCTTCCGTGTTAGCCTGTACCTCCGAGAAATATATACCGAACAAGAGAGGACTGAGCCTTGTGGGATGCCACTTGTAACTGGTTTGGAGTCTGACATGGCTCCAGCAATTCTATCCATGTGGGCTCTGTCCTTGAGCCAGTTTGCAACCCATCTAGTGACATGGGGTTTATATTTAAGCTGGTGAGCTTATCTATAATGCCCAAGTGGGGTATTGTATCAAAGGCCTTTGCAAGGTCCAGGTAGGCTGTGTGGACCACCTTCTCCTCATCAATGGCCTTGGTGACTGTTTCAAAGAAATCAACCAGGTTTAAGAGGCTGGATCTGCCCTTAACAAAGCCAAACTGGGTAGGATCCAGTGTCTGTAGGTCCTCAATATCTTTATTAATGAGGTCCATGATGATCCTTTCCATAGCTTTGCAGACCAAGCTAGTCAGGCTTATGGGGCGATAGTTTCCAGGATCCATTGAGGCACCACCTTTGTGGAGAGGGACCACTGTTGCTGTATGCCACTCTTTGCGTACATATCCTGTACTAAGGCTGAGATTGAACAGTAGTTTTATGTTTGGGTTTAGTTGTTCTTGGAGTTCATGTAGGACTCAGCACGGGACACCGTCTGGTCTCATTGATGCTGTGTTTTTTGCTTTGGAGAGGGCGGCTCTTACCTGAGCATCTGAGATGTCAGGGGGGTAGCACTCTACTGGGATAGATATTTGCCCTTTTGGTGGGGAAGGGGGGGAGAAGTTTGCGCTGAACCTGTCAGCTAGGATATTGGCAATGTCTGTGGGTTCGGTGTATTTTTTGTCATTTTGGACTAATTCTGAGCATATCTGGGAATTCCCACCCAGGTTCCTAACATAACTAAAGAAAGCCTTGTGATTATCCTTAGTGTCCTGTGCAATTTTTCTCTCGCAGCTGGCCTTAGACGATTTTATGAGTACCCATAGTTTTTTGCTAATACTGATCAGAGACGCCTTCCCTTTTTGGGATTTTGCTCTATCATGTAGTAGCTTCCTCCTTCTAATGTATAGTTTGTTTATGGCTGGGGTCCACCAGACAGGACGCCTAACTTTGGAGGACTGGGTCTTGGTTTTATTTGGGATTGCATGATCCATGCATTCCTGAAGGTGTTCATAGAATGTGTTTATAAAGGATTCTGCGGTCTGGGCCGTATTTTCCACAGGCCCGGGGGCTTTGAAGGATTCCATCTCGGTTTTGAGGAGTGTGAAATTTGCTTTAGAGAAGTTTTTCACTGTGGTTTTCTGGGCAGGGGCTGGGGTCGGGATGTGAATATCTAGTGAGATTAGTTTATGGTCTGATCTTACCAGTGAGGGATACACTTCTGGTCTGGAGCATAAAGTCCCCATGTTGGTGATGATCAGGTCCAGTTTGTTTTCCCCTCTTGTGGGAGTGGCAACAAGTTGTTCCATAGCATTTGAGTTTATAAATTCTAGGAACCTTCAGGCTAGGGTGTTGGAGCTAGAGTAATGCTCCCAGTCAATGTTAGGGTAGTTGAAGTCACCCAATATAATGGTGTTTGGAGAGACCTTCATATTTTCCAGTGTTCTCAGGAAGACTGAGTGGGGTTCCTGGGTTTGGGAGGTTGGTCTGTAGCAGGCTATAAACTGGAAGGCAGTTTTACCCACTGCTAGTTGCACATGGATAGTCTCTGATACTTCATGCTGTGCCACCAACCTGGAGGTGTGGGTATCTTTGATGATATCCTTTGACAATATGACGTATCTTCATGTACAGGGAATGCTGGCATTGTTCCGCCTGCTTAATATTATGTACAAGGAATGCTGGGACTGTTTCCATTGCTTAATGTTATGTACAAGGAATTCTGGGATTGTTTCCTACTGCTTAATATTATGTATAAGAAATGCTGGGATTTTTTCCACTTCTTAATGTTATGTACAAGGAATGCTAAGATTGTTTCCTACTACTGTACATTATATACAAGGACTGCTGAGATTGTTTCCACTGCTTAATGTTATGTACAAGGAATGCTGGGGTTGTTTCCTATTGCTTAATGTTATTTACAAGGAATGCTAGAATTGTTTCCACTGCTTAATATTATGTACATGTAATGCTGGTAATATTTCCAATGCGTAATATTACATACAAGGAATGCTGTGATTGTTTCCACTGCTTAATATTATGTACAGGGAATGCTGGCATTGTTACCCCTGCTTAATATTATGTACAAGGAATGCTGGGATTGTTTCCACTGCTTAATGTTATGTACAAGGAATGCTGGGATTGTTTTCTACTACTTAATATTATGTATAAGAAATGCTGGGATTTTTTCCACTTCTTAATATTATGTACAAGGAATGCTAGGATTGTTTCCACTGCTTAACGTTATGTACAATGAATGCTGGGATTGTTTCCACTCCTTAATATTATGTAGAAGGAATACTGGGATTGTTTTCACTGCTTAATGTTATGTACAAGGAATGCTGGAAATGCTTTCCACTGCTTAATGTTATGTACAGGGAATGCTGGGATTGTCTCCCACTGCTTAATATTAGTTACAAGGAATGATGGTATTGTTTCCACTGCTTAATTTTATATACAAGGAATGCTGGGATTGTTTTCACTGCTTAATATTGTTTACAAGGAATGCTGGGATTGTTTCCACTGCTTAATATTACGTACATGTAATGCTGGCATGATTTCCATTGCTTATTATTACATACAAGGAATGCTGGTATTGCATCCGCTGCTTAATATTATGTACAATGAATGCTGGGATTGTTTCCCACTGCTTAATATTATATAAAAGGAATGCTGCAATTGTTTCCACTGCTTAATATTATGTAGAAGGAAGGCTGGGATTGTGTCCTACTGCTTAATATTACTTATAAGGAATGCTGGGATTGTTTCCACTTCTTAATGTTATGTACAAGGAATGCTGGAATTGTTTTCTTCTGCTATATATTATAAACAAGGACAGATGGGATTGTTTCCACTGCTTAATATTATGTACAAGGAATGCTGGGATTGTTTCCTTCTGCTATATATTATAAACAAGGACAGATGGGATTGTTTCCACTGCTTAATATTATGTACAAGGAATGCTGGGATTGTTTCCACTGCTTAATGTTATGTACAAGGAATGCTGGGATTGTTTCCACTCCTTAAAATTATGCACAAGGAATACTGGGATTGTTTTCACTGCTTAATGTTATGTACAAGGAATGTTGGAATTGTTTCCCACTCTTAATGTTATGCACAAGAAATGCTGGGATTGCTTCCCACTACTTAATATTAGCTACAAGGAATGATGGAATTGTTTCCAGTGCTTAATTTTATGTACAAGGAATGCTGGGATTGTTTACTACTGCTTAATATTATGTACAGGGAATGCTGGAATTGTTTCCCACTGCTTAATACTATGTACAAGGACTGCTGGGATATGTTCCCACTGTTTAATATTATATACAAAGAATGCTGGGATTGTTTTCACTGCTTAATGTTATGTACAAGGAATGCTGAGGTTGTTTCCTACTACTTAAAATTATGTACAGGGAATTTTGGGATTGTTTCCTACTGCTTAATGTTATGTACATGGAATGCTGAGATTGTTTCCATTCCTTAGTATTATGTACAAGGAATTCCGGGATTGTTTCCACTGCTTAATATTATGTATAAGGAATGCTGGGATTGTTTCCCTTACTTAATATTATGTCCAAGGAATCCTGGGGTTGTTTCCACTGCTTAATATTATGTATACATAATGCTGGTATTATTTCCAATGCATAATATTATGAACAAGGAATGCTGGGATTGTCTCCCACTGCTTAATGTTATAGACAAGGAATGTGGGAATTATTTCCACTGCTTAATATTATGTACAAGAATTCTGGCATTGTTTTCACTGCTTAATATTTTGTACAAGGAATGCTGGGACTGTTTCCACTGCTTAATATTATGTACAATGAGTGCTGGGATTGTTTCCCACTGATTACTATTATGTACAAGGCATGTTGGGATTGTTTTTACTCTTAATGTTATGTACAAGGAATGCTGGGATGGTTTCATACTGTTTAATATTTTGTACAAGGAATGCTGGGATTGTTTTCCACTGCTTAGTGTTCTGTACAAGGAATGCTGGGATTGTTTCTTAATGCTTAATGTTATGTATAAGGAATGTTTGGATTGTTTCCCACTGCTTAATATTATGTACAAGGAATGCTGGGATTGTTTCCCCTGCTTAATATTTTGTACAAGGAATGCTGGGATTGTTTCCACTGCTTAATATTATGTACAAGGAATGCTGAAATTGTTTCCCACTGCTTAATATTATGTACAAGGAATGCTGGGATTGCTTCCACCACTTAATGTTATGTACAAGGAATGCTGGGATTTTTTCCTACTGCTTAATATTATGTACAAGGAATGCTGGGATTGCTTTCCACTGCTTAATGTTATGTACAAGGAATGCTGGGATTGTTTCCTAATGCTTAATATTATGTACAAGAACTGCTGAGATTGTTTCCACTGCTAAATATTACGTATATGTAATGCTGGTAATATTTCCAATGCTTAATATTACATACAAGGAATGATGGGATTGTTTCCACTGCTTAATATTACATACAAGGAATGCTGGGATTGTGTCCCACTGCTTAATGTTATGTACAAGAAATGCTGGGATTGTTTCCACTGCTTATTATTATGTATAGGGGATGCTGGGATTATTTCCTACTGATTAATATTATGTACAAGGAATGCTGGGATTGTTTCCACTGCTTAATATGATGTACAAGGAATGATAAGATTATTTCCTACTGCTTAATGTTATGTACAAGGAATGCTGGGATTGTTTCCCACTGATTACAATTATGTACAAGGAATGCTGGGATTGTTTTTACTCTTGATGTTATGTACAAGGAATGCTGGGATTGTTTCCCCTTCTTAATATTTTGTAGAAGGAATGCTGGGATTGTTTCCACTGCTTAATATTATGTGCAAGGAATGCTGGAATTGTTTCACACTGCTTAATATTATGTACAAGGAATGCTGGGATTGTTTCCACCACTTAATGTTCTGTACAAGGAATGCTGGGATTTTTTCCTACTGCTTAATATTATGTACAAGGAATGCTGGGATTGTATTCCACTGCTTAGTGTTATGTACAAGGAATGCTGGGATTGTTTCCTAATGCTTAATATTATGTACAAGGACTGCTGAGATTGTTTCCACTGCTAAATATTACATATATGTAATGCTGGTAATATTTCCCATGCTTAGTATTACATACAAGGAATGCTGGGATTGTTTCCCACTGCTTAATTTTATGTAGAAGAAATGCTGGGATTGTTTCCACTGCTTATTATTATGTATAGGGGATGCTGGGAGTGTTTCCTACTGCTTAATAATATGTACAAGGAATGCTGAAATTGTTTCCCACTGCTTAATGTTATGTAAAAGGAATGCTGGAATTGCTTCCACCACTTAATGTTATGTACAAGGAATGCTGGAATTGTTTCCTGCTGCTTAATATTATGTACAAAAAATGCTGGGATTGTTTCCCACTGCTTAATGTTATGTACAAGGAATGCTGGGATTGTTTCCTAATGCTTAATGTTATTTACAAGGAATGCTAGAATTGTTTCCACTGCTTAATATTACGTTCATGTAATGCTGGTAATATTTCCAACGCTTAATATTATGTACAAGGAATGCTGGGATTGTTTCCCACTGCTTAATGTTATGTACAACGGATGCTGGGATTGTTTCCACTGCTTAATATTATGTACAAGGAATGCTGGGATGATTTCCATTGCTTATTATTACATACAAGGAATGCTGGGATTGTTTCCACTGCTTAATATTATGTACAGGGAATGCTGGCATTGTTCCCCCTGCTTAATATTATGTACAAGGAATGCTGGGACTGTTTCCACTGCTTAATGTTATGTACAAGGAATGCTGGGATTGTTTATTACTGCTTAATATTATGTATAAGAAATGCTGGGATTTTTTCCACTTCTTAATGTTATGTACAAGGACTGCTCAGATTGTTTCCACTGCTTAATGTTATGTACAAGGAATGCTGGGATTGTTTCCTAATGCTTAATGTTATTTACAAGGAATGCTAGAATTGTTTCCACTGCTTAATATTACATACATGTAATTTTGGTAATATTTCCAGTGCTTAATATTACGTACAAGGAATGCTGGGATTGTTTCCACTGCTTAATATTATGTACATGGATGCTGGCATTGTTACCCCTGCTTAATATTATGTACAAGGAATGCTGGGATTATTTCCACTGCTTAATGTTATGTACAAGGAATGCTGGGATTGTTTCCACTCCTTAATATTATGTACAAGGAATATTGGGATTGTTTTTACTGCTTAATGTTATGTACAAGGAATGCTGGAATTGCTTTCCACTGCTTAATGTTATGTGCAGGGAATGCTGGGATTGTCTCCCACTGCTTAATATTAGCTACAAGGAATGATGGGATTGTTTCCACTGCTTAGTTTTATGTACAAGGAATGTTGGGATTGTTTCCACTGCTTAATATTATGTAAAACAAATGCTGGGATTGTTTCCTACTGCTTATTATTACGTACAAGGAATGTTGGGGTTGTCTCCTACTGCTTAATATTATGTACAAGGAATGCTGGGATTGTTTCCTACTGCTTAATATTATGTACAAAGAATGCTGGAATTATTTCCTACTGCTTAATATTATGTACAAGGAATGATGGGATTGTTTCCTACTGTTAAATATTATGTAGAAGGAATGCTGGGATTGTTTTTCACTGCTTAATATTATGTACAAGGAAGGCTAGGATTGTTTCCATTGCTTATTATTAAGTACAAGAAATTCTGGGATTGTTTCCTACTGCTTAACATTACGTACAAGCAATGCTGGGATTGTTTCCTATTGTTTAATATTATGTACAAGGAATGCTTGGATTGTTTCCTACTGCTTAACATTACTTTCAAAGAATGCTGGGATTGTCTCCACTGCTTAATATTATGTACAAGGAATGCTAGGATTGTTTCCACTGCTTAATGTTATGTACAAGGAATGCTGGAATTGCTTTCCACTGCTTAATGTTATGTGCAGGGAATGCTGGGATTGTCTCCCACTGCTGAATATTAGCTACAAGGAATGATGGGATTGTTTCCACTGCTCAATTTTATGTACAAGGAATGCTGGGATTTTTTCACTGCTTAATATTATTTACAAGAAATGCTAGGATTGTATCCACTGCTTAATATTACGTACATGTAATGCTGGCATAATTTCCATTGCTTATTATTACATACAATGAATGCTGGTATTGTATCCACTGCTTAATATTATGTACAATGAATGCTGGAATTGTTTCCCACTGCTTAATATTATATACAAGGAATGCTGCAATTGTTTCCACTGCTTAATATAATGCTGGGATTGTTTCCACTTCTTAATGTTATGTACAAGGAATGCTGGAATTGTTTCCTTCAGCTATATATTATAAACAAGGACAGATGGGATTGTTTCCACTGCTTAATATTATGTACAAGGAATGCTGGGATTGTTTCCACTGCTTAATGTTATGTATAAGGAATGCTGGGATTGTTTCCAATACTTAAAATTGTGTACAAGGAATACTGGGATTGTTTTCACTTCTTAATGTTATGTACAAGGAATGCTGGAATTGTTTTCCACTGCTTAATGTTATGTACAAGAAATGCTGGGATTGCTTCCCACTACTTAATATTAGCTACAAGGAATGACTGGATTGTTTCCAGTGGATAATTTTGCGTACAGGGAATGCTGGGATTGTTTACTACTGCTTAATATTATGTACAGGGAATGCTGGAATTGTTTCCCACTGCTTAATACTATGTACAAGGACTGCTGGGATTTTTCCCACTGCTTAATATTATATACAAAGAATGCTGGGATTGTTTTCACTGCTTAATGTTATGTACAAGGAATGCTGAGGTTGTTTCCTACTACTTAATATTATGTACAAGGAATTTTGGGATTGTTTCCTACTGCTTAATGTTATGTACATGGAATACTGAGATTGTTTCCATTCCTTAGCATTATGTACAAGGAATTCTGGGATTGTTTCCACTGCTTAATATTATACATAAGGAATGCTGGGATTGTTTCCCCTACTTAATATTATGTACAAGGAATCCTGCGATTGTTTCCACTGCTTAATATTATGTATACATAATGCTGGTATTATTTCCAATGCTTAATATTACGAACAAGGAATGCTGGGATTGTCTCCCACTGCTTATGTTATAGACAAGGAATGCAGGAATTATTTCCACTGCTTAATATTGTGTACAATAATTCTGGCATTGTTTTCACTGTTTAATATTATGTACAAGAAATGCTGGGATTGTTTCCCACTGCTTAATATTATGTACAAGGAATGTTGGGATTGTTTCCCACTGCTTAATATTATGTACAAGGAAGGCTGGAATTGTTTCCCCCTGCTTAATATTTTGTACAAGGAATGCTGGGATTGTTTCCACTGCTTAATATTATGTACAATAAATGCTGGGATTGTTTTCCACTGATTACTATTATGTACAAGGAATGCTGGGATTGTTTTTACTCTTAATGTTATGTACAAGGAATGCCAGGATTGTTTCATACTGTTTAATATTATGTACAAGGAATGCTGGGATTGTTTCCACTGCTTAATATTATGTACAAGGAATGCTGGAATTGTTTCCCACTGTTTAATATTATGCACAAGGAATGCTAGGATTGTTTCCACCACTTAATATTATGTACAAGGAATGCTGTGATTTTTTCCTACTGCTTAATATTATGTACAAGGAATGCTAGGATTGCTTTCCACTGCTTAATGTTATGTACAAGGAATGCTGGGATTGTTTCCTAATGCTTAATATTATGTACAAGGACTGCTGAGATTGTTTCCACTGCTAAATATTATGTATATGTAATGCTGGTAATATTTGCAATGCTTAATATTGCATACAAGGAATGCTGGGATTGTTTCCACTGCTTAATATTACATACAAGGTATGCTGGGATTGTTTCCTACTGCTTAATGTTATGTAAAAGAAATGCTGGGATTGTTTCCACTGCTTATTATTATGTATAGGGGATGTTGGGATTATTTCCTACTGCTTAATGATATGTATAAGGAATGCTGAGATTTTTTCCACTGCTCAATATTATGTACCATGAATGCTGGGATTATTTTCACTGCTTAATATTATCTACAAGGGATGCTGAGATTGTTCCCCCCTGCTTAATATTTTGTACAAGGAATGCTGGGATTGTTTCCACTGCTTAATATTATGTACAAGGAATGCTGGGATTGTTTTCCACTGATTACTATTATGTACAAGGGATGTTGGGATTATTTTTACTCTTAATGCTATGTACAAGGAATGCTGGGATTGTTTCATACTGTTTAATATTATGTAAAAGGAATGCTGGGATTGTTTTCCACTGCTTAGTGTTATGTACAAGGAATGCTGGGATTTTTTCCTAATGCTTAATATTATGTACAAGGAATATTGGGATTGTTTCCTACTGCTTAATATTATGTACAAGGAATGCTGGGATTTTCCCCACTGCTTAATATTATGTATATGGAATGCTGGGGTTGTTTCCAACACTTGATGTTATGTACAAGGAATGCTGGGATTTTTTCCTACTGCTTAATATTATATACAAGGAATGCTGGGATTGTTTTCCACTGCTTAGTGTTATGTACAAGGAATGTTGGGATTTTTTTTCCCACTGCTAAATATTACATATATGTAATGCTGGTAAAATTTCCAATGCTTAATATTACATACAAGGAATGCTGGTATTGTTTCCACTGCTTAATATTACATTCAAGGAATGCTGTGATGGTTTCCACTGCTTATTATTATGTATAGGGGATGCTGGGAGTGTTTTCTACTGCTTAATATTATGTACAAGGAATGCTGGCATTGTTTCCACTGCTTAATATGATGAACAAGGAATGATAGGATTATTTCCTACTGCTCAATATTATGTACAATGAATGCTGGGATTGTTTTCACTGTTTAATATTATGTACAAGGAATGCTGGGATTGTCTCCACTGCTGAATATTGTGTACAAGTAATGCTGGGATTATTTCCACAGTTTAATATTATGTACAAGGAATGCTGTGATTGTTTCCCACTGTTTAATTTTATGTACAAGGAATGCTGGGATTGCTTCCACTGCTTAATATTATGTAGAAAAAATTCTGGGATTGTTTCCACTGCTTAATATTATGCACAAGGAAAGCTGGGATTATTACCACTGCATAATATTACGTACACATATTCCTGGTATTATTTCTGCTGCTTAATATTACGTACAAGGAAAGCTGGGATTGATTCCCACTGCTTAATATTACGTACAAGGAATGTTGGGATTGTCTCTCACTACTTAATATTACGTTCAACAAATGCTGGGATTGTTTCCACTCCTTAATCTAATGTGCAAGGAATGCTGGGATTGTTTCCCACTACTTAAAATTAAGTACAACAAAAGCTGGGATTCTTTCCATTGCTTAATGTTATGTACAATGAATGCTGGGATTTTCCCACTGCTTAATATTTTGTACAAGGAATGCTGAGATTGTTTCCACTGCTTAATGTTAAGTACCGGGAATGTTGGGATCGTTTCCCACTGCTTAATGTTATGTTCAAGGACTGCTGGGATTTCTCCCACTGCTTAATATTATATACAATGAATGCTGGGATTGTTTTCACTGCTTAATGTTATGTACAAGGAATACTGAGGTTGTTTCCTACTACTTAATATTATGTACAAGGAGTTTTGGGAATGTTTACTACTGCTTAATGTTATGTTCATTGAATGCTGGGATTATTTCCATTGCTTAATATTATGTACAAGGAATTCTGGGATTGTTTCCACTGCTTAATATTATGTACAAGGAAAGCTGGGATTGTTTCCCACACTTAATATTATGTACAAGGAATGCTGGGATTGTTTCCACTGCTTAATATTATGTATACGTAATGCTGGTATATTTTCCAATGCTTAATATTACGTACAAGGAATGCTGGGATTGTTTCCACTGTTTAATATTACATACAAGGAATGCTGGTATTGTCTCCCACTGCTTAATATTATGTACAAGGAGTTCTGACATTGTTTCCACTGCTTAATATTATGTACAATAAATGCTGGGATTGTTTCCACTGCTAAATATTATGTACAAGGAATGCTGGGCTTGTTTCCTACTGCTTAATATTATGTACAAGGAATGCTGGGATTGTTTCAACTGCTTAATGGTATGTATAAGGAATGCCTGGATTGTTTCCTAATGCTTAATATGTACAATGACTACTGGGATTGTTTCTACTGCTTAATATTATGTACAAGGAATACTGGGATTATTTTCAATGCTTAATGTATTGTACAAGGAATGCTGGGATTGTTTCCCACTGCTTAGTGTTATGCACCGGGAATGCTGTGATTGTTTCCTACTGTTTAATATTATGTACAAGGAATGCTCGGATTGTTTCCTACTGCTTAATGTTATGTACATGAAATGGTGGGATTGTTTCCACTGCTTAATATTATGAACAAGGAATGCTGGGATGGTTTCCAATGCTTAATATTATGTACAAGGAATGCTATGATTGTTTTCACTGCTTAATATTATGTATAAGGAATACTGGATTGTTTCCACTGCTTCATGTTACATACACGTAATCTGGGATGATTTCCACATCTTAATATTACGTACAAGGAATGCTGAGATTGTTTCCACTGCTTAATATTATGTACAAGGAATGCTGGGCTGTTTCCCACTGCTTAATGTTATGTACAAGGAAAGCTGGGATTTTTTCCACTGCTTAATATTATGTACAAGGAATGCTGGGATTGTTTCCACTGCTTAACATTATGTACAAGCAATGCTGGCATTGTTTCCCACTGCTTAATATTATGTACAAGGAATGCTGGCATTGTTTCCACTGCTTAATACTGTGTGCAAGGAATGTTGGGATTGTTCCTCTGCTTAATTATACATACAAGGAATGCTGGGATTGTTTCCACTGCGTAATTATATGTACAAGGAATGCTGGGATTGTTTCTCACTGCTTAATACTATGTGCAAAGAATGCTGTGATTTTTTCCACTGCTTAATGTTATATGTAAGGAGTATTTGTGATTGTTTCCCACTGCTACATGTTATGTATGAGGAATACTGGGATTGTTTCCACTGCTTAATATGATGCAGAAGGAATGCTGGGATTGCTCCACTGCTTAATATTGCATACAAGGAATGCTGGGATTGTTTCCCACTGGCTAATGTTATGTACAAGGAATGCTGGGATTGTTTCCATTGCTTAATATTATGTACAAGGAATGCTGGGATTGTTTCCTACTGCTTAATGTTATGTACAAGGAATTCTGGGATTGTTTCTACTGCTTAATATTATGCACAGGGAATGCTGGCATTGTTTCCACTGCTTAATATTGCATACAAGGAATGCTGGGATTGTTTCCCACTGCTTAATGTTATATACAAGGAATGCTGGGATTATTTCCTACTGCCTAATGCTATGTACAAGGAATGCTGGGATTTTTTTCCACTGCTCAATATTATGTACAAAGAATGCTGGGATTGGTTTCACTACTTAATATTATGTACGAGAAATGCTGGGATTTTTCCACTGCTTAATATTACATACACATAATGCTGGGATTATTTCCACTGCTTAATATTATGTACAAGGAATGCTGTAATTGTATCCACTGCTTAATATTGTGTACAAGGAATGCTGTGATTGTTTCCCACTGCTTAATGTTATGTACAAGGAATACTGGGATTGTTTCCACTGCTTAATGTTATGTAGAAGAAATGATGGGATTGTTTCCACTGGTTAATATTATGCACAAGGAATGTTGGGATTGTTTCCCACTGCATAATATTATGTAGTCAGAATGCTGGGTTTGTTTCCACTGCTTAATATTATGTACAAGTAATGCTGGGATTATTTCCACTGCATAATATTACGCACACGTAATCGTGGGATTATTTCTGCTGCTTAATATTATGTACAAGGAATGCTGGGATTGATTACACTGCTTAATATTATGTAGATGGAATGCTGGGAATGTTTTCTACTACTTAATATTATGTACAAGGAATGGTGGAATTGTTTACTACTGCTTAATATTATTTACAAGGAATGCTGGAATTGTTTCCTACTGCTTAATATTATGTAGAAGGAATGCTGGGATTGTTTCCCTCTGCTGAATACTATGTAGAAGGAATGCTGGATTTGTATCCACTGCTTAATATTATGTACAAGGAATGGTGGGATTGTTTCCTACTACTTAATATTACGTGCAACAAATGCTGGGATTGATTCCACTGCTTAATTATATATGCAAGGAATGTTGGAATTGTTTCTCACTGCTTAATATTATGTACAAGGACTGCTGGGAATTTTCCCACAGCTTAATATCATGTACAAGGAATGTTGGGATTGTTTTCACTGCTTAATTTTATCTACAAGGAATACTGTGTTTGTTTCCTACTACTTAATATGATGTTTAAGGAGTTTTGGGATTTTTCCTACTGCTTAACGTTATGTACATGGAATGCTGGGATTGTTTCCTACTGCTTAATGTTATGTACAAGGAATGCTGGGATTATTTCTACTGCTTAATATGCACAGGGAATGCTGGCATTGTTTCCACTGTTTAATATTATGTACAAGGAAGGCTGGGATTGTTTCCCGTACTTAATAGTATGTACAAGAAATGCTGGGATTGTTTCCACTGTTTAATATTATAGGTTCATAGGTTCATAGGTAGGTACTAGGCTATTGGCCCTAGGGTCCATACAAGCCTAGCCAAAAAATGTACCCTGGCTTTTGCCACCCAAGAAAATTATTTTCCTGTGCCCCTGTCGAGCAGAGCCACAGAAGTAATCCCCAGGGTGAATTTCCCATTTCCCATCCAATCATCAAGATTTTTCTTGAAGAATGCTAATGAGGAGCTCTGTTTGACATAGATAGGTAGTCTGTTCCAGAGTATGGGAAGTCTCTGAGACAGGAATCTATCCCTCCAGCATGTTCTGTTTATTGTGGTGACAAGGTTTAGGTCCCTAGAGCATGTAGCTCGGAGGGATTGGGATTTCTTTAAGTGGAGCATGTCCAACAGCTCTGGGTTTGACATAGCTTTGTATGTTAGGCAGAGATCTCCCCTGAGTAGGCGATATGCGATGGAGTAAAGCTGTAGTTTTTTGAGACAGTCTGCCTAGGGCATCTGATTGAGGCCAGTAGTCCTCTTTGTGAGGTATTTCTGTGGTCTTTCCAGTTGTTGTAGATGACTTGTGAGGTACATACCAAAAGGGGCATTGTAGTCTATAATGGGTCTAATGAGTGATGAGTAGAGGGGAACAATGACCTCTTTTTTTCTGGATGAGAATCCTTTTATGATGAGATGAGATTTCCTGACCACTGTGGCGATGTGATTATCAAAGGAGAGACTACTGTCCACCTGTATCCCAATGTCTCTTATCACATTTTCGGCATTAAGTTGACTACCAGCTATGTGGTAGTTCATGGGTACAGAGTTTTTACCAAAGGGGATGACAATGCACTTTTTGGCATTGAGCTTCAGGCCATGGCTTTGACACCAGGTATCTGTCTCAGTGATGCCCTTTTGTAGTTTGTCCACATCGTTAGGAGTTTCGATTATGGCTCCTAGTTTGCAGTCATCTGCAAACTTTGTTAGCCAAAGACCTTCTGTGTTGGCCTGTACTTCAGAGAAGTAGATACCAAACAGGAGAGGACCCAGGAGTGAACCCTGTGGTACTCCACTTGTCACTGGTCTGATGTCGGATTTGGAATCCGCTACTTTCACAGTGTGGGTTCTGTCCGTGAGCCAGTTGGCAACTCATCTTGTGACATAGGGATTTATACCTAGTTTAGTGAGCTTATCTATAATTCCAGAGTGGGGGATGGTGTTGAAAGCCTTGGCAAGATCTAGATAAGCTGTGTGAACCATTTTACCCTCATCTATGGCTTTGGTGACTGCTTCAAAGAAGTCAATCAGGTTTAGGAGACATGATCTGCCTTTTACAAATCCAAACTGGGTAGGGTTCAGAGTTTGGAGATTACCAATGTCTTTGTTTATGAGTTCCATGATGATACGTTCCATGGCCTTGCAGACCAGGCTCGTCAGGCTAATGGGGTGGTAGTTCCCGGAGTCCATCATGGCTCCCCCTTAGTGGAGTGGGATAACTGTCATGGTGCACCATTCAGTGGGTACAAAGCCTGAGATGAGGCTATGATTGAACATGGTACTTAGGTAGGGTGCCAGTTTATTCTGTAGTTCATGTAGAACGCAGCCTGGGATATTGTCAGGTCCCATGGATGCTGTGTTCTTGGCTTTGGAGAGTGTGTTTTTTACCTGTGCAGCCGTGATTATAGGAACTTTGCATTCTTCCAGTATAGAGATGTGCCCTCTAGGGGGTGAGAGGGGGCAAAGTTAGCACTGAACCTATCTGCTAGGATGTTGGCAATATCAGTTGGTTCTGTATATTTAGTGCCATTGTGCTGTAACTCAGAGCAGATCTGAGTGTTCCCATTTAGATTCTTGACATAGCTATAGAATGCTTTGTGGTTGTCTTTAGAATCAGTGGCAATTTTGTTTTCATAACTAGCTTTGGAGGATTTTATGAGGGATCTCAGCTTCTTACTGAGGTTGACCAGGGAGTTCCTCCAGTCATGGGATTTTACTCTTTTTTGCAACAGTTTCTTTCTTCTGTTATAGAGTTTGTTTATGGCAGAGGACCGCCAGATTGGCTTCCTTTTTTGGAGCATAACATCTTGGTTCTATTAGGGATAGCATGATCCATGCACCCGTGTAAGTGCTTATAAAGTGCATTTGTGTAGGATTTGGCAGTCATACCTCTATTGTCCGTCTGCATGGATGTCATGAAGTTTGCCACTTCTGTCTTAAGAAGTGTAAAGTTGGCTTTGGAGAAGTTTTTTACAATGGTTTCCCTAATTGGGGGTGGGGGTGGGATGTGGATGTCTAGGCTGATTAGCTTGTGGTCAGATCTGACTAACGAGGAATTGACCTCTGGTGTGAAACACCAGTTTCCCATGTTGGTAATGACCAGGTCTAGGATATTGCTGCCCCTGGTGGGGGTGTAAATAAGTTGATCCAAGGCGTTGGAATTCATGAATTCTAGAAAACGTTGAGCAAAAGAGTTAGTACATGAGTAGTTTTCCCAGTTAATGGTGGGGTAGTTGAAATCGCCCAATATTAGAGTGTTGGGTTGTACCCTAATACTTTCCAGTGTATCAAGAAATGAGGAGTGTGAATCCTGGGGCATGGTGGGGGGTCTGTAGCAAGCTACAATTTGGATTGCGGTCTTGCCCAGAGTTAGTTGCACTTGGATAATCTCGGATGCATTATGCTGTGCAACTAGCCTGGAGGTGTGGATATACTTAATGAATATGGACACGCCTCCGGCTTTAGTGCTTCTTTCTGGGTTAGATGGCCGGAAGGTGTGGTATGAATTGAAGCCTGGAAATGCAGGGGTGCTCTCTGGAGCTTTGAACCAGGTCTCTGTCACTGCACAGATGTCAATGGTCTCCATTTTAAGGAGTGCCTTGAGTGAGTGCATTTTGAGGTTTAGACTTCTAGCACTGAGTAACATTGCCCTCAGATTTTGCTTGCTTGTACCTGTTACAGTGGTTAATTTGTCATTTGAACCTTGCTTAAAAAAGGCACTATAGGGGTGGCAAGAGCCTTAGCCAGTATCCGGAATCCTAAGGGCGACAGGTGCAGGCCATCTCTGGCAAAGCATCGTGGACTGACAATCATGTTGTCCCAGGCAGACAAATACTGGATCCCCTTAGAATGACACCAGAAGCTTAGCCAATTATGTATATGTAAGGCTGGTATATTTTCCAATGCTTAATATTCCGAACAAGGAATGCTGGGATTGTTTCCACTGCTTAATATTACATACAAGGAATGCTGGGATTGTCTCCCACTGCTTAATGTTATGGACAAGAAATACGGGAATTGTTTGCACTGCTTAATATTATGTACAAGAATTCTGGCATTGTTTTCACTGCTTAATATGATGTACAAGGAATGCTGGGGTTGTTTCCCACTGCTTAGTATTATGTACAAGGAATGTTGGGATTGTTTCCCACTGCTTAATATTATGTACAAGGAATGTTAGGATTGTTTCCCCCCTGCTTAATATTTTGTACAAGGAATGCTGGGATTATTTCCACTGCTTAATATCATGTAATAGGAATACTGGGATTGTCTCCCACTGATTAATATTATGTACAAGGAATGCTGGGATTGTTTCTACTCTTAATGTTATGTACAAAGAATGCTGGGATTGTTTCCTACTGTTTAATATGATGTACAAGGAATGCTGGAATTGTTTCCCACTGCTTAATATTATGTACAAGGAATGCTGGGATTGTTTCCACCACTTAATGTTATGTACAAGGAATGCTGGGATTTTTTCCTACTGCTTAATATTATGTACAAGGAATGCTGGGATTGTTTCCTAATGCTTAATGTTATGTACAAGGGCTGCTGAGATTGTTTCCACTGCTAAATATTACGTATATGTAATGCTGGTAATATTTCCAATGCTTGATATTACATATAAGGAATGCTGGGATTGTTTCCACTGCTTAATATTACATACAAGTAATGCTGGGATAGTTTCCCACTTCTTAATGTTATGTACAAGAAATGCTGGTATTGTTTCCACTGCTTAATATTATGTACAAGAATTCTGGCATTGTTTTCACTGCTTAATATTAAGTACAAGGAATGCAGGGATTGTTTCCCACTGCTTAATATTTTGTAAAAGGAATGCTGGGTTTGTTTCCACTGCTTAATATTATGTACAAGGAATGCTGAGATTGTTTCCCACTGATTATTATTATGTACAAGGAATGCTGGGGTTGTTTTTACTCTTAATGTTATATACAAGGAATGCTGGGATTGTTTCATACTGTTTAATATTATGTACAAGGAATGCTGGAATTGTTTCCCACAGCTTAATATTATGTACAAGGAATGCTGGGAGTGTTTCCACCGCTTAATGTTATGTACAAAGAATGCTGGGATTTTTTCCTACTGCTTAATATTATGTACAAGGAATGCTGGGATTGTTTTCCACTGCTTAGTGTCATGTACAAGGAATACTGGGATTGTTTTCTAATGCTTAATATTATGTACAAGGACTGCTGAGATTGTTTCCACTGCTAAATATTACGTATATGTAATGCTGGTAATATTTACAATGCTTAATATTACATACAAGGAATGCTGGGATTGTTTCCCACTGCTTAATGTTATGTACAAAAAATGCTGGGATTGTTTCCATTGCTTATTATTATGTATAGGGGATGCTGGGATTGTTTGCTACTGCTTAATATTATGTACAAGGAATGCTGGGATTGTTTCCTCTGCTTAATATGATGTACAAGGAATGTTAGGATTATTTCCTATTGCTTAATGTTATGTAGAAGGAATGCTGGGATTTTTTCCACTGCTCAATATTATGTACAATGAATGCTGGGATTGTTTTCACTGCTTAATATTATGCACAAGGAATGCTGTGATTGTTTCCCTCTGCTTAATTTTATGTACAAGGAATGCTGGGATTGCTTCCACTGCTTAATATTATGTAGAAGAAATGCTGGGATTATTTCCTCTGTTTAATATTATGTACAAGGAAAGCTGGTATTATTACCACTGCATAATATTATGTACACATAATCTTGGGATTATTTCTGCTGCTTAATTAACCCCATACCTATAAAACAGGAACACTCTCTGATGATATAAGTGACCACTTACTAACCTACATCATCAGGCTTAAAACCAACCCTCCTACCCAAATAATAACCAGAACAATCAGATCCAAAAAAAATTTCAACTTGGAGCTATTTCAAAATGAACTGGAAGCATGCAACTGGACACCCTTAAAACATCTTCCACTAGATGAAGCTGTTGATTTCTTTAATGCAAAGTTTCTAACTATCCTCAATTACCATTCCCCCACACGCTCCATTAGAATCAAAACTAAACCGGCCCCCTGGCTATCAATAGAAACCAAACAAAAAATCACTCTCAGGAATAAAGCCTGGAACAAATCTCGCTTAACTAAAAACACAGCAGACTACCAAATCTTTAAGCAACTAAGAAATGAGACCAAAAAAGTAATAATGAACGATAAATAAATTACTACCTGAAACCTCAACATTCTCTCCAAAACAACCCACAAAAATTCTGGGCAACCATAAATCAATTGATACAGCCAAGTAAACCTGTCACACCCAACCCACAAGGTTCTGACATAAATAACCCCAACCACACAGCAAATTCCTTTAATTCCTTCTTCATATAAACTATTCAAACCTTAGCAAGTCAACTTCCCATCAAAAACACACACATGTCAATCAGCAACCTAAACCCACCCCCACCTTTTCACTTCCAACCGGTCCCAACAACTTATATTCTCTCCCTTCTAAAAAAAATCAAACCATGTACTCCCTCTGCTGATCTATTACCCACAGAATACTTGCAATTAGCAGCTAAAGCAATAGCCTTCCCAGTTTCAATTCTGATCAATAGAACCATCACTGAAGGATATGTCCCTAAACTTTGGAAAGTCTCCCACATTATCCCACTCCATAAAGGTGGAAATTCTACTGAAATATCTAATTACCGCCCCATAGCCCTTCTTTCGCCCTTATCTAAGATCATGGAAAGGTGTATACACAAACAACTGCTTCAACACCTTCTCCATAATAACCTACTCTCTAACACCCAACACGGTTTCAGACCATCCCACAGTACCACCACTGCTCTCCTCTCCTTTACAGACACAATCAACAAAAATCGCAACAATAACACCCTCTCCTCAGCACTTTTCTTAGATCTATCCAAAGCCTTTGACATGGTCAACCACCAAATACTCATTCACATTCTGCAATCGACATCAATTGATACCCAATCTATTAACTGGTTTAAGTCCTACTTAAAAAACAGACATCAAGCAGTACTCTGGAACTCCACTCTATCCTCCCAGCTACCTGTCAACATTGGAGTCCCACAAGGGTCTATTCTAGGTCCTCTCCTATTTTCTTTATTTATCAATGACCTACACCATGTGGCTCCCCAAGCCACATGTATACAGTACGCAGATGATTCAACGCTTATCTGTTCAGCCACATCTGTATCACACCTTCACTCCCTCACACAACACATATTTAACTCTGTAGAAGACTGGTTTTCCCAGCATTGTCTACTACTCAACCCTAAAAAAACTAAACTGCTCCTGTTTACACCTTCAAGCAAATCTCCCCTCATTGATTTTACTATAACATCAACAAATGGCACACCTATATCACAAGAGTCTACTACCAAACTACTAGGCATTACCATTGACAACAACCTTAACTTCGATGCCCAAATTAACAACACACTAAAAACCATTAACAAAAAATAGGCTCTCTTTACAGAATCAAACCTTTCCTCACTCCAGAATCTAGAACAACTATAGCCCACTCCCACCTTATCTCACCCCTTCTCTATGCCTCCCCCATTTTTACCAAATTATCAAAAAAAAATCTCTCAAAACTAGAAAACTCCTACCACAACATAGCCAGATTTGCCACAGGAAACCCTTACAGAACCCACCACTGTACTAATTTAAAACAACTAGGCTGGCTGGAATATCAACAGCAACTAAAAATTAACCAGCTTAGCATAGCCCATCAAATTCTTTATCAACCTGACAAGACCCCTATACTATCAAGCCTGATTCACCCATACCACAACCTAAAGTCCCTGAGATCTGCACACAAACTTCTTATAAACACTGTCAAGTCAAACAACAAGGCCGGAGACTCTCTTTTCTCAAACACTGTTGGAAAATATTGGAACCTGCTTCCCTCTGAACTCTCATCTACTCCCTCAAAGTCTCTCTTTAAAAAGAAACTCAAGCTTTATGTCAAAACACAATGGCTGTGCCCCTGTACTAATCCTGACTAACTTTACTTCTTGTCAGCTGACTTACTTCACCCCTGACTAAGTTCACTTTCTTTTCATCTATTTTCCTTTATCCCTCTCTCTGTACATGTTTATTGTATACTTCTTGTTGTCATGTTCTACAATACTTTGTTCACTCCATCACTTTTGTACCACTTGTTTATTTTTTTTTCAAAAATGTTTTTTTAGCCTATTATTATGTTATTATATTTGCATGTAGTTCTTAATAGTTTTTACTTAGTATCATTAAAATTTTATAAGCGGAGCTTATCACCCCGGGCCTCTACTGAAAATGGACATATATCCAGCTAGACTAGCCCGGTCAACAAATGTAAAATAAAAAATAAAATAAAATAAATAGTACATACAAGGAAAGCTGGGATTGATTCCACTGCTTAATATTATGTACATGGAATGCTGGGAATGTTTTCTACTACTTAATATTATGTACAAGGAATGGTGGAATTGTTTCCTACTGCTTAATATTATGTACAAGGAATAATGGGATTGTTTCCTACTCCTTAATGTTATTTAGAAGGAATGCTGGGATTGTTTCCCTCTGCTCAATATTATGTAGAAGGAATGCTGGGATTGTTTCCCACTGCTTAATATTACATTCAAGGAATGTTGGGATTGTTTCCCACTACTTAATATTACGTTCATCAAATGCTGGGATTGTTTCCACTGCTTAATCTAATGTGCAAGGAATGCTGGGATTGTTTCCCACTACTTAAAATTAAGTACAACAAAAGCTGGGATTCTTTCCAATGCTTAATGTTATGTACAATGAATGCTGGGATTTTTCCCACTGCTTAATATTATGTACAAGGAATGCTGGGATTGTTTCCACTGCTTAATATTATGTACAGAGAATGCTGGAATCGTTTTCCACTGCTTCATATTAGCTAGAAGGAATGACGGTATTGTTTCCACTGCTTCGTTTTCTATACAAGAAATGCTGGGATTGTTTCCTACTGCTTAATATTATGTACAAGGAATGCTGGAATTGTTTCCCACCGCTTAATATTATGTACAAGGACTGCTGGGATTTTTCCCACTGCTTAATATTGCATAAAAGGAATGCTGGGATTGTTTTCACTGCTTAATGTTATGTACAAGGAATACTGAGGTTGTTTCCTACTACTTAATATTATGTACAAGGAGTTTTGGGATTGTTCCCTACTGCTTAATGTTATGTTCATTGAATGCTGGGATTGTTTCCATTGCTTAATATTGTGTACAAGGAATTCTGGGATTGTTTCCACTGCTTAATATTATGTACAAGGAAAGCTGGGCTTGTTTCTCATACTTAATATTATGTACAAGGAATGCTGGGATTGTTTCCACTGCTTAATATTATGTATACGTAATGCTGGTATATTTTCCAGTACTTAATATTATGTACAAGGAATGCTGGGATTGTTTCCACTGTTTAATATTACATAAAAGGAATGCTGGTATTGTCTCCCACTGCTTAATGTTATGCACAAGGAATGCTGAAATTGTTTCCACTGCTTAATATTATGTACAAGGAGTTCTGACATTGTTTCCACTGCTTAATATTATGTACAACAAATGCTGGGATTGTTTCCACTGCTTAATGTTATGTACAAGGAATGCTGGGCTTGTTTCCAACTGCTTAATATTATGTACAAGGAATGCTGGGATTGTTTCCACTGCTTAATATTATGTATACGTAATGCTGGTATATTTTCCAGTGCTTAATATTATGTACAAGGAATGCTGGGATTGTTTCCACTGTTTAATATTACATAAAAGGAATGCTGGTATTGTCTCCCACTGCTTAATGTTATGCACAAGGAATGCTGGAATTGTTTCCACTGCTTAATATTATGTACAAGGAGTTCTGACATTGTTTCCACTGCTTAATATTATGTACAAGGAATGCTGGGCTTGTTTCCACTGCTTAATACTATGTACAAGGAATGCTGGGATTGTTTCAACTGCTTAATGGTATGTATAAGGAATGCTGGGATTGTATTGTTTCCTAATGCTTAATATGTACAATGACTGCTGGGATTGTTTCTACTGCTTAATATTATGTACAAGGAATACTGGGATTATTTTCAATGCTTAATGTATTGTACAAGGAATGCTGGGATTGCTTCCCACTGCTTAGTGTTATGTACCGGGAATGATGGGATTGTTTCCTACTGTTTAATATTATGTACAAGGAATGCTCAGATTGTTTCCTACTGCTTAAAGTTGTGTACAAGAAATGGTGGGATTGTTTCCACTGCTTAATATTATGAACAAGGAATGCTGGGATTGTTTGCAATGCTTAATATTATGTACAAGGAATTCTAGGATTGTTTTCACTGCTTAATATTATGTATAAGGAATACTGGATTGTTTCCACTGCTTCATATTACATACACGTAATCTGGGATGATTTCCACATCTTAATATTACGTACAAGGAATGCTGACATTGTTTCCACTGCTTAATATTATGTACAAGGAATGCTGAGCTGATTCCCACTGATTAATGGTATGTACAAGGAAAGCTGGGATTTTTTCCACTGCTTAATATTATGTACAAGGAATGCTGAGATTGTTTCCACTGCTTAATATTATAGGTTCATAGGTTCATAGGTTCATAGGTTCATACTAGGCTATCTGCCCAAGGGCATTTATAAGCCTAGCCCATAGTTATGTGGCTTTCGCCACCCCTTTAGTTTGAATAAAACTATGCCTATTATTTTGCTGTGCCTCTGTCAAGCAGTGACACTGAAGTAATCCCTGGGGTATATCTGCGATCTCCCATCCATTGGTCAAGATTCCTCTTGAACAAGGCCAGTGAGGTGCTCTGCCTCACATGTACCGGGATTTTGTTCCATAGCATAGGGAGTCTCTGGGTGATGAATCTGTCCCTCCAGCACGTTCTATTAATAACTGTGTCAAGGTTTAAGTCTCCCGCCCTTGTGGTTCTGAGGATCTAGATTTTATGAGGTGAAGCATATTCATCAAATCTGGGTTTGACATGGCCTTATATGTCAGGCACAGGTCACCTCTGAGCAAGCGGTATGAGACTGAATAGAGCTGGAGTTCTTTCAGTCAGGCAGCATAAGACATATTTTTGAGACCCTTTATCCTTTTGGTGAGGAACTTTTGGGGCCTTTCCAGCTGCTGCAGGTATCAGGTCAGATACATTCCGAATGGGGCATTGTACTCAATCATAGGTCTAATGAGTGATGAGTACAGGGGGACGATGACCTCCCTTGATCTAGATGTGAATCCCTTTATGATCAGGTGGGCAATGTAGAAGGTTTTCCTAACTACTTTAGCAACATGAGTGTCAAATGAAAGGCTACTGTCAACCTGGGTCCCCAGATCCCTGATGACTTCTTCTGTGCTCAGTGGATTGCCACCTATATGGTAGCTAGGGGTAACCTTGTTTTTCCCGAAGGGTATGACTATGCATTTCTTGGCGTTTAACTTTAGGCCATGGCTCTGGCACCAGTTATCCGTTTCTGTGAGGCCCTTCTGAAGGATATCTGTGTCAGATGTGTTTTTGACTATGGCGCCCAGTTTGCAGTCATCTGCAAACTTTGTCAGCCATAACCCTCCTGTGTTCGCTTGTACTTCAGAAAAGTAGATGCCGAACAAGAGTGGACCCAGGACTGAGCCCTGTGGGACACCACTTGTGACAGGCTTTGAGTCTGACATGGCTCCAGCAACTCTGACCCTGTGGGTTCTGTCACTTAGCCAGTTTGCAACCCATCTTGTGATGTATGGGTTTACATTCAAGCTGATGAGTTTTTCGATGATACCTGAGTGGGGTATTGTGTCGAAGGCCTTTGCCAGGTCGTGGTAGGCTGTATGAACTGCTTTTCCCTCATCAATGGCCTTGGTGACTGTCTCGAAAAAGTCAACCAAGTTTAAAAGGCATGATCTGCCTTTGACAAAGCCAAACTGGGTTGGATCCAAAGTCTGCAAGTTCCCTATGTCTTTATTTATGAGTTCCATTATGATCCTCTCCATGGCTTTGCAGATCAGGCTTGTCAAGCTAATGGGATGGTAATTTCCAGGGTCGGTGGAGGCACCGCCTTGTGAAGTGGGACCACAGTCGCAAGCGCCACTCCTTGGGTACGTATCCTGAGGTGAGGCTAAGATTAAACAGCTGTCCTAACTGCGGGTTTAATTCCTCATTGAGTTCGTGGAGCACACAGCCGGGACACCATCCGTCCCATGGATGCTGTGTTTTTGCCTTGGAGAGCAGTTCTCACCTGGGCGTTGGAGATGTTTTGGGGGCTACAATCCTCTGGTATAGATATCTCTCCTTTTGGGGGGGAAGGGGGGGAGAAGTTTGCACTGAACCTGTCAGCCAGTATGTTGGCAATGTGTGTAGGTTCAGTAATCTTCACATCATTTTGAACTAATTCTGAGCATATCTGGGAGTTTCCTCCTAGGTTTCTAACATAGCTAAAGAAGGCCTTATGATTGTCTTTTGAGTCCCTGGTGATTTTTCTCTCAAAATTTGCCTTGGATGTTTTTTACTTATAATGATCAAAGGTGTCTTACCTTTCAAGGATTTTGCTCTATCTTGTAGTAGCTTCCTCCTTTTGTTGCAGAGCTTGTTTATGGCTGGGGTCCACCAGACTGGACGCTTGCCTTTGGTACAAAGAGTCTTAGTTTTGTTTGGGATTGCCTGATCCATGCAGTCCTGTAGGTGCTGGTAGAAGGCATTTGTAAGTGATTCAGCGGTTTGAGTAATGTTTACCACTGGCTCAGGGGCCTTAAAGGAGACCACACTAGTTTTTAGAAGTGTGAAGTCGGCTTTTGAGAAGTTTTTCACTGTGGTCTTTTTTATTTCAGGTGGGGGCCGGATGAGGACCTCCAGCGAGATTAGTTTATGATCTGATCTCATCAGTGAGGGGTATACTTGACGTGTTGAACATTGTGATCCCATGTTCGTGATGATGAGATCAGGTATGTTTTCTCCTCTTGTGGGGATGGTGACTAGTTGTTCCATGGCATTTGAGTTTATGAACTCCAGGAACCTTTGGGCTAGAGTGTTTGGGCTTGAGTAGTGTTCCCAGTCTATATTAGGGTAGTTGAAGTCACCTAGTATGATGGTGTTTGGAGATACATTTATCCCCTCCAATGTTTTCAGGAAGGCCATGTGAGGTTCCTGAGTTTGAGAGGGTGGCCTGTAACATGCTACAAGTTGCAGAGCAGTCTTGCCTATGGTTAATTGCACCTGGATGGTCTCCGATGCATCGTGCATTGCCACCAACCTTGAGGTGTGGGTGTCCTTTATGAATATGGACACCCCACCCCTCCTTTCTTGGTGTTGTCTGGATTTTGGGGCCGGAACGCATGATATGAGGTGAAACCTGATAGTGCTGGGGTGCTCTCAGGAGCCTTGAACCAGGTTTCTGTCACAGCACAGACATCGATGTTCTCCATACTGAGAAGGGCCTCAAGTGTGTGCATCTTGAGATTGAGACTTCTGGCATTGAGCAGCATTACCCTTAGTTTTTTTCCTGTGCAAGGAATGTTGGGATTGTCCCTCTGCTTAATTATACATACAAGGAATGCTGGGATTGCTTCCACTGCTTAATTATATGTACAAGGAATGCTGGAATTGTTTCCCACTATTTAATACTATGTGCAAAGAATGATGGGATTGTTTCCACTGCTTAATGTTATATTTAAGGGATATTTGTGATTGTTTCCCACTGCTAAATGTTATGTATGAGGAATACTGGGAATGTTTCCACTGCTTAATATGATGTAGAAGGAATGCTGGGATTGCTCCACTGCTTAATATTACATACAAGGAATGCTGTAATTGTTTCCCACTGCTTAATATTATGTACAAGGAATGCTGGGATTGTTTCCTACTGCTTAATGTTATGTACAAGAAATGCTGGGATTGTTTCTTCTGCTTAATATTATGCACAGGGAATGCAGGCATTGTTTCCACTGCTTAATATTATGAACAAGGAATGCTGGGATTGTTTCCACAGCTTAATATACTGTACAAGGAATGATAGTATTATTCCCTACTGCCTAATGTTATGTACAAGGAATGCTGGGATTTTTTCCACTGCTTAATATTACATACACGTAATGCTGGGAATATTTCCACTGCTTAATATTGCATACAAGGAAAGCTGGGATTGTATCCACTGCTTAATATTCTGTACAAGGAAGGCTGTGATTGTTTCCCACTGCTTAATGTTATGTACAAGGAATGCTAGGATTGTTTCCACTGCTTAATGTTATGTAGAGGAAATGATAGGATTGTTTCCACTGGTTAATATTATGTACAAGGAATGTTGGGATTGTTTCCCACTGCATAATATTATGTAGTCAGAATGCTGGGTTTGTTTCCACTGCTTAATATTATGTACAAGTAATGCTGGGATTATTTCCACTGCATAATATTACGTACACGTAATCCTGGGATTATTTCTGCTGCTTAATATTACGTACAAGGAATGCTGGGATTGATTACACTGCTTAATATTATGTAGATGGAATGCTGGGAATGTTTTCTACTGCTTAATATTATGTATAAGGAATGGTGGAATTGTTTACTACTGCTTAATATTATGTTCAAGGAATGCTGGGATTGTTTCCTACTGCTTATTATTATGTAGAAGAATGCTGGGATTGTTTCCCTCTGCTGAATAGTATGTAGAAGGAATGCTGGATTTGTTTCCACTGCTTATTATTATGTACAAGCAATGCTGGTATTGTTTCCTACTACTTAATATTACTTACAACAAATACTGGGATTGTTTCCACTGCTTAATTATATATACAAGGAATGCTGGAATTGTTTCCCACTGCTTAATATTATGTACAAGGACTGCTGGGATTTTTTCCACAGCTTAATATCATGTACAAGGAATGCTGGGGTTGTTTTCACTGATTAATGTTATCTACAAGGAATACTGCGGTGCTTTCCTACTATTTAATATGATGTATAAGGAGTTTCCTACTGCTTAATGTTATGTACATGGAATGCTGGGATTGTTTCCATTGCTTAATATTAAGTACAAGGAATTCTAGGATTTTTTCCACTGCTTAATATTATGTACAAGGAATGATGGGATTGTTTCCCATACTTAATATTATGTACAAGGAATGCTGGGATTGCTTCCACTGTTTAATATTATCTATACATAATGCTGGTATACTTTCCAATGCTTAATATTACGAACAAGGAATGCTGGGATTGCTTCCACTGCTTAATATTACATACAAGGGATGCTGGGATTGTCTCCCACTGCTTAATGTTATGGACAAGGAATGTGGGAATTGTTTCCACTGCTTAATATTATGTACAGGAATTCTGGCATTGTTTTCACTGCTTAATATTATGTACAAGGAATGCTGGGATTGTTTCCCACTGCTTAGTATTATGTACAAGGAATGTTGGGATTGTTGCTTAATATTATGTACAGGGAATGTTGGGATTGTTTCCCAATGCTTAATATTATGTACAAGTAATACTGGGATTGTCTCCCACTGATTAATATTATGTACAAGGAATGCTGGGGTTGTTTCTGTTCTTAATGTTATGTACAAAGAATGCTGGGATTGTTCCCTACTGTTTAATATGATGTACAATGAATGCTGGAATTGTTTCTCACTGCTTAATATTATGTACAAGGAACACTGGGATTGTTTCCACCATTTAATGTTACAAGGAATGCTGGTATTTTTACCTATTGCTTAATATTATGTACAACAAATGCTGGGATTGTTTTCCACTGCTTAGTGTTATGTACAATGAATGCTGGGATTGTTTCCTAATGCTTAATATTATGTACAAGGACTGCTGAGATTGTTTCCACTGCTAAATATTACGTATATGTAATGCTGGTAATATTTCCAATGCTTAATATTACATACAAGGAATGCTGGGATTGTTTCCACTGGTTAATATTACATACAAGGAATGCTGGGATAGTTTCCCACTGCTTAATGTTATGTACAAGAAATGCTGGTATTGTTTCCACTGCTTAATATTATGTACAAGAATTCTATCATTGTTTTCACTGCTTAATATTATGTACAAGGAATGCTGGGATTGTTTCCCCCTGCTTAATATTTTGTACAAGGAATGCATGGATTGTTTTCACTGCTTAATATTATGTACAAGGAATGCTGGGATTGTTTCCCACTGATTACTATTATGTACAAGGAATGCTGAGATTGTTTTTACTCTTAATGTTATGTACAAGGAATGCTGGGATTGTTTCATACTGTTTAATATTACGTACAAGGAATGCTGGAATTGTTTCCTGCTGCTTAATATTATGTACAAGGAATGCTGGGATTGTTTCCACCACTTAATGTTATGTTCAAGGAAAGCTGGGATTTTTTCCTACTGCTTAATATTATGTACAAGGAATGCTGGGATTGTTTTCCACTGCTTAATGTTATGTACATGGAATGCTGGGATTTTTTCCACTGCTTAATATTATGTACAAGGAATGATGGGATTGTTTCCCATACTTAATATTATGTACAAGGAATGCTGGGATTGCTTCCACTGTTTAATATTATCTATACATAATGCTGGTATACTTTCCAATGCTTAATATTACGAACAAGGAATGCTGGGATTGTTTCCACTGCTTAATATTACATACAAGGAATGCTGGGATTGTCTCCCACTGCTTAATGTTATGGACAAGGAATGTGGGAATTGTTTCCACTGCTTAATATTATGTACAGGAATTCTGGCATTGTTTTCACTGCTTAATATTATGTACAAGGAATGCTGGGATTGTTTCCCACTGCTTAGTATTATGTACAAGGAATGTTGGGATTGTTGATTAATATTATGTACAGTGCTTAGTATTATGTACAAGGAATGTTGGGATTGTTGCTTAATATTATGTACAGGAAATGTTGGGATTGTTTCCCAATGCTTAATATTATGTACAAGTAATACTGGGATTGTCTCCCACTGATTAATATTATGTACAAGGAATGCTGGGGTTGTTTCTGTTCTTAATGTTATGTACAAAGAATGCTGGGATTGTTCCCTACTGTTTAATATGATGTACAATGAATGCTGGAATTGTTTCCCACTGCTTAATATTATGTACAAGGAACACTGGGATTGTTTCCACCATTTAATGTTACAAGGAATGCTGGTATTTTTACCTACTGCTTAATATTATGTACAACGAATGCTGGGATTGTTTTCCACTGCTTAGTGTTATGTACAATGAATGCTGGGATTGTTTCCTAATGCTTAATATTATGTACAAGGACTGCTGAGATTGTTTCCACTGCTAAATATTACGTATATGTAATGCTGGTAATATTTCCAATGCTTAATATTACATACAAGGAATGCTGGGATTGTTTCCACTGGTTAATATTACATACAAGGAATGCTGGGATAGTTTCCCACTGCTTAATGTTATGTACAAGAAATGCTGGTATTGTTTCCACTGCTTAATATTATGTACAAGAATTCTATCATTGTTTTCACTGCTTAATATTATGTACAAGGAATGATGGGATTGTTTCCACTGCTTAATATTTTGTACAAGGAATGCTGGGATTGTTTCCACTGCTTAATATTATGTACAAGGAATGCTGGGATTGTTTCCCACTGATTACTATTATGTACAAGGAATGCTGAGATTGTTTTTACTCTTAATGTTATGTACAAGGAATGCTGGGATTGTTTCATACTGTTTAATATTACGTACAAGGAATGCTGGAATTGTTTCCCGCTGCTTAATATTATGTACAAGGAATGCTGGGATTGTTTCCACCACTTAATGTTATGTTCAAGGAAAGCTGGGATTTTTTCCTACTGCTTAATATTATGTACAAGGAATGCTGGGATTGTTTTCCACTGCTTAGTGTTATGTACAAGGAATGCTGGGATTGTTTCTTAATGCTTAATATTATTTGCAAGGACTGCCGAGATTGTTTCCACTGCTAAATATTACGTATATGTAATGCTGGTAATATTTCTAATGCTTAATATTACATACAAGGAATGCTGGGATTGTTTCCCACTGCTTAATGTTATGTACAAGAAATTCTGGAATTGTTTCCACTGCTTATTATTATGTATAGGGGATGTTGGGATTGTTTACCACTGGTTAATATTATGTACAAGGAATGCTGGGATTGTTTCCACTGCTTAGTATAATGTACAAGGAATACTGGGATTTTTTTCCACTGCTCAATATTATGTACAGTGAATGCTGGGATTGTTTTCACTGCTTAATATTATGTACAAGGAATGCTGGGATTGTTTCCACTGCTTAATATTATGTACACCTAGTGCTGGGATTATTTCCACATATTAATATTATGTACAAGGAATGCTGTGATTGTTTCCCACTGCTTAATTTTATGTACAAGGAATGCTGGGATTGCTTCCACTGCTTAATATTATGTACAAGGAATGCTGGTATTGTTTCCACTGCTTAATATTATGTACAAGGAAAGCTGGAATTATTACCACTGCATAATACTACGTACACATAATCTTGGGATTATTTCTGCTGCTTAATATTATGTACAAGGAAAGCTGGGATTGATTCCACTGCTTAATATTATGTACATGGAATGCTGGGAATGTTTTCTGCTACTTAATATTATGTACAAGGAATGGTGGAATTGTTTCCTACTGCTTAATATTATGTACAAGGAGTGATGGGATTGTTTCCTACTGCTTAATGTTATTTAGAAGGAATGATGGGATTGTTTCCCACTGCTTAATATTATGTAGAAGGAATGCTGGGATTGTTTCCCACTGCTTAATATTATGTGCAAGGAATGTTGGGATTGTTTCCCACTACTTAATATTACATTCAACAAATGCTGGGATTGTTTCCCACTTCTTAAAATTAAGTACAACGAAAGCTGGGATTCTTTCCAATGCTTAATGTTATGTACATTGAATGCTGGGATTTTTCTCACTGCTTAATGTTATGTACAGGGAATGCTGGGATTGTTTCCCACTGCTTCATATTAGCTACAAGGAATGGTGGTATTGTTACCCCTGCTTTGTTTTCTGTACATGGAATGCTAGGGTTGTTTCCTACTGCTTAATATTATGTACAAGGAAAGCTGGAATTGTTTCCCACTGCTTAATATTATGTACAAGGACTGCTGGGATTTTTCCCACTGCTTAATATTATATACAAGGAATGCTGTGATTGTTTTTACTGCTTAATGTTATGTACAAGGAATACTGAGGTTGTTTCCTACTACTTAATATTATGTACAATGAGTTTTGGGGTTGTTTCCTACTGCTTAATGATATGTTCATTGAATACTGAGATTGTTTCCTCTGCTTAATATGATGTACAAGGAATGGTAGGATTATTTCCTACTGCCTAATGTTATGTAGAAGAAATGATGGGATTGTTTTCACTGGTTAATATTATGTACAAGGAATGTTGGGATTGTTTTCCACTCCATAATATTATGCAGTCGGAATGCTGGGTTTGTTTCCACTGCTTAATATTATGTACAAGTAATGCTGGGATTATTTCCACTGCATAATATTACGTACACGTAAGTCTGGGATTATTTCTGCTGCTTAATATTACATACAAGGAATGCTGGGATTGATTACACCGCTTAATATTATGTACAACGAATGCTGGGATTGTTTCCTACTGCTTAATATTATGTAGAAGAATGCTGGGATTGTTTCCCTCTGCTGAATACTATGTAGAACGAATGCTGGATTTGTTTCCACTGCTTATTATTATTATGTACAAGCAATGCTGGGATTGTTTCCTACTAATTAATATTACTTACAACAAATGCTGGCATTGTTTCCACTGCTTAATTATATATACAAGGAATGCTGGAATTGTTTCCCACTGATTAATATTATGTACAAGGACTTCTGGGATTTTTTCCACAGCTTAATATCATGTACAAGGAATGCTGGGATTGTTTTCACTGCTTAATGTTATCTACAAGGAATACTGCGGTTCTTTCCTACTATTTAATATGATGTATAAGGAGTTTCCTACTGCTTAATGTTATGTACATGGAATGCTGGGATTGTTTCCATTGCTTAATATTAAGTACAAGGAATTCTAGGATTTTTTCCACTGCTTAATATTATGTACAAGGAATGATGGGATTGTTTCCCATACTTAATATTATGTACAAGGAATGCTGGGATTGCTTCCACTGTTTAATATTATCTATACATAATGCTGGTATACTTTCCAATGCTTAATATTACGAACAAGGAATGCTGGGATTGTTTCCACTGCTTAATATTACATACAAGGAATGCTGGGATTGTCTCCCACTGCTTAATGTTATGGACAAGGAATGTGGGAATTGTTTCCACTGCTTAATATTATGTACAGGAATTCTGGCATTGTTTTCACTGCTTAATATTATGTACAAGGAATGCTGGGATTGTTTCCCACTGCTTAGTATTATGTACAAGGAATGTTGGGATTGTTGATTAATATTATGTACAGGGAATGTTGGGATTGTTTCCCAATGCTTAATATTTTGTACAAGGAATGCTGGGATTGTTTCCAGTGCTTAATATTATGTACAGGAATTCTGGCATTGTTTTCACTGCTTAATATTATGTACAAGGAATGCTGGGATTGTTTCCCACTGCTTAGTATTATGTACAAGGAATGTTGGGATTGTTGCTTAATATTATGTACAGGGAATGTTGGGATTGTTTCCCAATGCTTAATATTATGTACAAGTAATACTGGGATTGTCTCCCACTGATTAATATTATGTACAAGGAATGCTGGGGTTGTTTCTGTTCTTAATGTTATGTACAAAGAATGCTGGGATTGTTCCCTACTGTTTAATATGATGTACAATGAATGCTGGAATTGTTTCCCACTGCTTAATATTATGTACAAGGAACACTGGGATTGTTTCCACCATTTAATGTTACAAGGAATGCTGGTATTTTTACCTACTGCTTAATATTATGTACAACGAATGCTGGGATTGTTTTCCACTGCTTAGTGTTATGTACAATGAATGCTGGGATTGTTTCCTAATGCTTAATATTATGTACAAGGACTGCTGAGATTGTTTCCACTGCTAAATATTACATATATGTAATGCTGGTAATATTTCCAATGCTTAATATTACATACAAGGAATGCTGGGATTGTTTCCACTGGTTAATATTACATACAAGGAATGCTGGGATAGTTTCCCACTGCTTAATGTTATGTACAAGAAATGCTGGTATTGTTTCCACTGCTTAATATTATGTACAAGAATTCTATCATTGTTTTCACTGCTTAATATTAAGTACAAGGAATGATGGGATTGTTTCCCACTGCTTAATATTATGTACAATGAATGTTGGGCTTGTTTCCCACTGCTTAATATTATGTACAAGGAATGCTGGAATTGTTTCCCCCTGCTTAATATTTTGTACAAGGAATGCTGGGATTGTTTCCACTGCTTAATATTATGTACAAGGAATGCTGGGATTGTTTCCCACTGATTACTATTATGTACAAGGAATGCTGAGATTGTTTTTACTCTTAATGTTATGTACAAGGAATGCTGGGATTGCTTCCACTGTTTAATATTATGTACAAGGAATGCTGGGATTTTTCCACTGCTTAATGTTATGTACAAGGAATGCTGGGATTTTTTCCACTGCTTAATATTTTGTACAAGGAATGCTGGGATTGTTTCCACTGCTTAATATTATGTACAAGGAATGCTGGGATTGTTTCCACTGCTTAATATTACATACAAGGAATGCTGGGATTGTCTCCCACTGCTTAATATTATGTACAAGGAATGCTGGGATTTTCCACTGCTTAATATTATGTACAAGGAATGCTGGGATTGTTTTTACTGCTTAATGTTATGTACAAGGAATACTGGGATTGTTTCCACTACTTAATATTATGTACATTGTTTCACTGCTTAATATTATGTACATTGAATGCTGGGATTGTTTCCACTGCTTAATATTATGTACAAGGAATGCTGGATTGTTTCCACTGCTTAATATTATGTACAGGAAATGCTGGGATTGTTTTCACTGCTTAATATTATGTACAAGGAATGCTGGGATTGTTTCCACTGCTTAATATTATGTACAAGGAATGCTGGGATTGTTTCCACTGCTTAATATTATGTACAAGTAATGCTGGGATTATTTCCACTGCATAATATTACATACAAGGAATGTTGGGATTGTTTCCCCATGCTTAATATTTTGTACAAGGAATGCTGGGATTGTTTCCACTGCTTAATATTATGTACAAGGAATGCTGGGATTGTTTCCACTGCTTAATATTATGTACAAGGAATGTTGGGATTGTTGCTTAATATTTTGTACAAGGAATGCTGGGATTGTTTCCACTGCTTAATATTATGTACAAGTAATACTGGGATTGTCTCTCACTGTTTAATATTATGTACAAGGAATGCTAGGATTGTTTCTACTCTTAATGTTATGTACAAAGAATGATGGGATTGTTCCCTACTGTTTAATATGATGTACAAGGAATGCTGGAATTGTTTCCCACTGCTTAACATTATGTAAAATGAACGCTGGGATTGTTTCCACTATTTAATGTTATGTACAAGCGATGCTGGTATTTTTTCCTACTGCTTAATATTATGTACAACGAATGCTGGGATTGTTTTCCACTGCTTAGTGTTATGTACAATGAATGCTGGGATTGTTTCCTAATGCTTAATATTATGTACAAGGACTGCTGAGATTGTTTCCACTGCTAAATTTTACGTATATGTAATGCTGATAATATTTCCAGTGCTTAATATTACATACAATGAATGCTGGGATTGTTTCCACTGGTTAATATTACATACAAGGAATGCTGGGATAGTTTTCCACTGCTTAATGTTATGTACAAGAAATGCTGGTATTGTTTCCACTGCTTAATATTATGTACAAGAATTCTGGCATTGTTTTCACTGCTTAATATTATGTACAAGGAATGATGGGATTGTTTCCCACTGCTTAATATTATGTACAAGGAATGCTGGGATTGTTTCCCCTGCTTAATATTTTGTACAAGGAATGCTGGGATTGTTTCCACTGCTTAATATTATGTACAAGGAATTTTGGGATTGTTTCCACTGCTTAATATTATGTACAAGGAATGCTGGGATTGTTTCCCACTGATTACTATTATGTACAAGGAATGCTGGGATTGTTTTTACTCTTAATGTTATGTACAAGGAATGCTGGGATTGTTTCATACTGTTTAATATTACGTACAAGGAATGCTGGAATTGTTTCCTGCTGCTTAATATTATGTACAAGGAATGCTGGGATTGTTTCTACCACTTAATGTTATGTTCAAGGAAAGCTGGGATTTTTTTCCTACTGCTTAATATTATGTACAAGGAATGCTGGGATTCTTTTCCACTGCTTAGTGTTATGTACAAGGAATGCTGGGATTGTTTCCTAATGCTTAATATTATTTGCAAGGACTGCCGAGATTGTTTCCACTGCTAAATATTACGTATATGTAATGCTGGTAATAATTCTAATGCTTGATATTACATACAAGGAATGCTGCTATTGTTTCCACTGCTTAATATTACATACAAGGAATGCTGGGATTGTTTCCCACTGCTTAATGTTATGTACAAGAAATTCTGGGATTGTTTCCACTGCTTATTATTATGTATAGGGGATGCTGGGATTGTTTACTACTGCTTAATATTATGTACAAGGAATGCTGGGATTGTTTCCACTGCTTAATATAATGTACGAGGAATGATAGGATTATTTCCTACTGCTTAATGTTATGTACAAGGAATGCTGGGATTTTTTCCACTGCTCGATATTATGTACAAGGAATGCTGGGATTGTTTCCACTGCTTAATATTATGTACACCTAGTGCTGGGATTATTTCCACAGCTTAATATTATGTACAAGGAATGCTGGTATTGTTTCCCACTGCTTAATTTTATGAACAAGGAATGCTGGGATTGCTTCCACTGCTTAATATTATGTACAAGGAATGCTGGTATTGTTTCCACTGCTTAATATTATGTACAAGGAAAGCTGGAATTATTACCACTGCATAATACTACGTACACATAATCTTGGGATTATTTCTGCTGCTTAATATTATGTACAAGGAAAGCTGGGATTGATTCCACTGCTTAATATTATGTACATGGAATGCTGGGAATGTTTTCTACTACTTAATATTATGTACAAGGAATGGTGGAATTGTTTCCTACTGCTTAATATTATGTACAAGGAATGATGGGATTGTTTCCTACTGCTTAATGTTATTTAGAAGGAGTGCTGGGATTGTTTCCCACTGCTTAATATTATGTAGAAGAATGCTGGGATTGTTTCCCTCTGCTGAATAGTATGTAGAAGGAATGCTGTATTTGTTTCTACTGCTTATTTTTATGTACAAGCAATACTGGGATTGTTTCCTACTACTTAATATTACTTACAACAAATGCTGGGATTGTTTCCACTGCTTAATTATATATACAAGGAATGCTGGAATTGTTTCCCACTGCTTAATGTTATGTTCAAGGACTGCTGGGATTTTTTCCACAGCTTAATATCATGTACAAGGAATGCTGGGATTGTTTTCACTGCTTAATGATATCTACAAGGAATACTGTGGTTCTTTCTTACTACTTAATATGATGTATAAGGAGTTTCCTACTGCTTAATGTTATGTACATGGAATGCTGGGATTGGTTCCATTGCTTAATATTAAGTACAAAGAATTCTAGGATTTTTTTCCACTGCTTAATATTATGTACAAGAAATGATGGGATTGTTTCACGTACTTAATATTATGTACAAGGAATGCTGGGATTGCTTCCACTGTTTAATATTATCTATACATAATGCTGGTATACTTTCCAATGCTTAATATTACGAACAAGGAATGCTGGGATTGTTTCCACTGCTTAATATTACATACAAGGAATGCTGGGATTGTCTCCCACTGCTTAATGTTATGGACAAGGAATGTGGGAATTGTTTCCACTGCTTAATATTATGTACAGGAATTCTGGCATTGTTTTCACTGCTTAATATTATGTACAAGGAATGCTGGGATTGTTTCCCACTGCTTAGTATTATGTACAAGGAATGTTGGGATTGTTGCTTAATATTATGTACAGGGTATGTTGGGATTGTTTCCCCATGCTTAATATTTTGTACAAGGAATGCTGGGATTGTTTCCACTGCTTAATATTATGTACAAGTAATACTGGGATTGTCTCTCACTGTTTAATATTATGTACAAGGAATGCTGGGGTTGTTTCTGTTCTTAATGTTATGTACAAAGAATGCTGGGATTGTTCCCTACTGTTTAATATGATGTACAATGAATGCTGGAATTGTTTCCCACTGCTTAATATTATGTACAAGGAACACTGGGATTGTTTCCACCATTTAATGTTACAAGGAATGCTGGTATTTTTACCTACTGCTTAATATTATGTACAACGAATGCTGGGATTGTTTTCCACTGCTTAGTGTTATGTACAATGAATGCTGGGATTGTTTCCTAATGCTTAATATTATGTACAAGGACTGCTGAGATTGTTTCCACTGCTAAATATTACGTATATGTAATGCTGGTAATATTTCCAATGCTTAATATTACATACAAGGAATGCTGGGATTGTTTCCACTGGTTAATATTACATACAAGGAATGCTGGGATAGTTTCCCACTGCTTAATGTTATGTACAAGAAATGCTGGTATTGTTTCCACTGCTTAATATTATGTACAAGAATTCTATCATTGTTTTCACTGCTTAATATTATGTACAAGGAATGATGGGATTGTTTCCCACTGCTTAATATTATGTACAATGAATGTTGGGCTTGTTTCCCACTGCTTAATATTATGTACAAGGAATGCTGGAATTGTTTCCCCCTGCTTAATATTTTGTACAAGGAATGCTGGGATTGTTTCCACTGCTTAATATTATGTACAAGGAATGCTGGGATTGTTTCCCACTGATTACTATTATGTACAAGGAATGCTGAGATTGTTTTTACTCTTAATGTTATGTACAAGGAATGCTGGGATTGTTTCATACTGTTTAATATTACGTACAAGGAATGCTGGAATTGTTTCCCGCTGCTTAATATTATGTACAAGGAATGCTGGGATTGTTTCCACCACTTAATGTTATGTTCAAGGAAAGCTGGGATTTTTTCCTACTGCTTAATATTATGTACAAGGAATGCTGGGATTGTTTTCCACTGCTTAGTGTTATGTACAAGGAATGCTGGGATTGTTTCTTAATGCTTAATATTATTTGCAAGGACTGCCGAGATTGTTTCCACTGCTAAATATTACGTATATGTAATGCTGGTAATATTTCTAATGCTTAATATTACATACAAGGAATGCTGGGATTGTTTCCTTGTTTCCCACTGCTTAATGTTATGTACAAGAAATTCTGGAATTGTTTCCACTGCTTATTATTATGTATAGGGGATGCTGGGATTGTTTACCACTGGTTAATATTATGTACAAGGAATGCTGGGATTGTTTCCACTGCTTAATATAATGTACAAGGAATACTGGGATTTTTTCCACTGCTCAATATTATGTACAGTGAATGCTGGGATTGTTTTCACTGCTTAATATTATGTACAAGGAATGCTGGGATTGTTTCCACTGCTTAATATTATGTACACCTAGTGCTGGGATTATTTCCACATATTAATATTATGTACAAGGAATGCTGTGATTGTTTCCCACTGCTTAATTTTATGTACAAGGAATGCTGGGATTGCTTCCACTGCTTAATATTATGTACAAGGAATGCTGGTATTGTTTCCACTGCTTAATATTATGTACAAGGAAAGCTGGAATTATTACCACTGCATAATACTACGTACACATAATCTTGGGATTATTTCTGCTGCTTAATATTATGTACAAGGAAAGCTGGGATTGATTCCACTGCTTAATATTATGTACATGGAATGCTGGGAATGTTTTCTGCTACTTAATATTATGTACAAGGAATGGTGGAATTGTTTCCTACTGCTTAATATTATGTACAAGGAGTGATGGGATTGTTTCCTACTGCTTAATGTTATTTAGAAGGAATGATGGGATTGTTTCCCACTGCTTAATATTATGTAGAAGGAATGCTGGGATTGTTTCCCACTGCTTAATATTATGTGCAAGGAATGTTGGGATTGTTTCCCACTACTTAATATTACATTCAACAAATGCTGGGATTGTTTCCCACTTCTTAAAATTAAGTACAACGAAAGCTGGGATTCTTTCCAATGCTTAATGTTATGTACATTGAATGCTGGGATTTTTCTCACTGCTTAATGTTATGTACAGGGAATGCTGGGATTGTTTCCCACTGCTTCATATTAGCTACAAGGAATGGTGGTATTGTTACCCCTGCTTTGTTTTCTGTACATGGAATGCTAGGGTTGTTTCCTACTGCTTAATATTATGTACAAGGAAAGCTGGAATTGTTTCCCACTGCTTAATATTATGTACAAGGACTGCTGGGATTTTTCCCACTGCTTAATATTATATACAAGGAATGCTGGGATTGTTTTTACTGCTTAATGTTATGTACAAGGAATACTGAGGTTGTTTCCTACTACTTAATATTATGTACAATGAGTTTTGGGGTTGTTTCCTACTGCTTAATGATATGTTCATTGAATACTGAGATTGTTTCCACTGCTTAATATGATGTACAAGGAATGGTAGGATTATTTCCTACTGCCTAATGTTATGTAGAAGAAATGATGGGATTGTTTTCACTGGTTAATATTATGTACAAGGAATGTTGGGATTGTTTTCCACTCCATAATATTATGCAGTCGGAATGCTGGGTTTGTTTCCACTGCTTAATATTATGTACAAGTAATGCTGGGATTATTTCCACTGCATAATATTACGTACATGTAATCCTGGGATTATTTCTGATGCTTAATATTACATACAAGGAATGCTGGGATTGATTACACTGCTTAATATTATGTACAAAGAATGCTGGGATTATTTCCTACTGCTTAATATTATGTAGAAGAATGCTGGGATTTTTTTCTCTGCTGAATACTATGTAGAAGGAATGCTGGATTTGTTTCCACTGCTTATTATTATATACAAGCAATGCTGGGATTGTTTCCTACTAATTAATATTACTTACAACAAATGCTGGCATTGTTTCCACTGCTTAATTATATATACAAGGAATGCTGGAATTGTTTCCCACTGATTAATATTATGTACAAGGACTTCTGGGATTTTTTCCACAGCTTAATATCATGTACAAGGAATGCTGGGATTGTTTTCACTGCTTAATGTTATCTACAAGGAATACTGCGGTTCTTTCCTACTATTTAATATGATGTATAAGGAGTTTCCTACTGCTTAATGTTATGTACATGGAATGCTGGGATTGTTTCCATTGCTTAATATTAAGTACAAGGAATTCTAGGATTTTTTCCACTGCTTAATATTATGTACAAGGAATGATGGGATTGTTTCCCATACTTAATATTATGTACAAGGAATGCTGGGATTGCTTCCACTGTTTAATATTATCTATACATAATGCTGGTATACTTTCCAATGCTTAATATTATGGACAAGGAATGCTGGGATTGTTTCCACTGCTTAATATTACATACAAGGAATGCTGGGATTGTCTCCCACTGCTTAATGTTATGGACAAGGAATGTGGGAATTGTTTCCACTGCTTAATATTATGTACAGGAATTCTGGCATTGTTTTCACTGCTTAATATTATGTACAAGGAATGCTGGGATTGTTTCCCACTGCTTAGTATTATGTACAAGGAATGTTGGTATTGTTGCTTAATATTATGTACAGGGAATGTTGGGATTGTTTCTCCATGCTTAATAATTTGTGCAAGGAATGTTGGGATTGTTTCCACTGCTTAATATTATGTACAAGTGATGCTGGGATTGTTTCTACACTTAATGTTATGTACAAAAAATGCTGGGATTGTTCCCTACTGCTTAATATGATGTACAAGGAATGCTGGAATTGTTTCCCACTGCTTAACATTATGTACAAGGAACGCTGGGATTGTTTCCAGCATTTAATGTTATGTACATGGAATGCTGGGATTTTTTCCTACTGCTTAATATTATGTACAACGAATGCTGGGATTGTTTTCCACTGCTTAGTGTTATGTACAATGAATGCTGGGATTGTTTCCTAATGCTTAATATTATGTACAAGGACTGCTGAGATTGTTTCCACTGCTAAATATTACGTATATGTAATGCTGGTAATATTTCCAATGCTTAATATTACATACAAGGAATGCTGGGATTGTTTCCACTGGTTAATATTACATACAAGGAATGCTGGGATAGTTTCTCACTGCTTAATGTTATGTGCAAGAAATGCTGGTATTGTTTCCACTGCTTAATATTATGTACAAGAATTCTGGCATTGTTTTCACTGCTTAATATTATGTACAAGGAATGATGGGATTGTTTCCCACTGCTTAATATTATGTACAATGAATGTTGGGCTTGTTTCCCACTGCTTAATATTATGTACAAGGAATGCTGGGATTGTTTCCCCCTGCTTAATATTTTGTACAAGGAATGCTGGGATTGTTTCCACTGCTTAATATTATGTACAAGGAATGCTGGGATTGTTTCCCACTGATTACTATTATGTACAAAAAATGCTGGGATTGTTTTTACTCTTAATGTTATGTATAAGGAATGCTGGGATTGTTTCATACTGTTTAATATTATGTACAAGGAATGTAGGAATTGTTTCTGCTGCTTAATATTATGTACAAGGAATGCTGGGATTGTTTCCGCCACTTAATGTTATGTTCAAGGAAAGCTGGGATTTTTTCCTACTGCTTAATATTATGTACAAGGAATGCTGGGATTCTTTTCCACTGCTTAGTGTTATGTACAAGGAATGCTGGGATTGTTTCCTAATGCTTAATATTATTTACAAGGACTGCCAATATTGTTTCCACTGCTAAATATTAAGTATATATAATGCTGGTAATATTTCTAATGCTTGATATTACATACAAGGAATGCTGGCATTGTTTCCACTGCTTAATATTACAAACAAGGAATGCTGGGATTGTTTCCCACTGCTTAATGTTATGTGCAAGAAATTCTGGGATTGTTTCCACTGCTTATTATTATGTATAGGGGATGCTGGGATTGTTTACTACTGCTTAATATTATGTACAAGGAATGCTGGGATTGTTTCCACTGCTTAATATAATGTACAAGGAATACTGGGATTATTTCCACTGCTCAATATTATGTACAGTGAATGCTGGGATTGTTTTCACTGCTTAATATTATGTACAAGGAATGCTGGGATTGTTTCCACTGCTTAATATTATGTACACCTAGTGCTGGGATTATTTCCACATATTAATATTATGTACAAGGAATGCTGTGATTGTTTCCCACTGCTTAATTTTATGTACAAGGAATGCTGGGATTGCTTCCACTGCTTAATATTATGTACAAGGAATGCTGGTATTGTTTCCACTGCTTAATATTATGTACAAGGAAAGCTGGAATTATTACCACTGCATAATACTACGTACACATAATCTTGGGATTATTTCTGCTGCTTAATATTATGTACAAGGAAAGCTGGGATTGATTCCACTGCTTAATATTATTTACATGGAATGCTGGGAATGTTTTCTACTACTTAATATTATGTACAAGGAATGGTGGAATTGTTTCCTACTGCTTAATATTATGCACAAGGAATGGTGGGATTGTTTCCTACTGCTTAATGTTATTTAGAAGGAATGCTGGGATTGTTTCCCACTGCTTAATATTATGTAGAAGGAATGTTGGGATTGTTTCCCACTGCATACTATTATGCAGTTGGAATGCTGGGTTTGTTTCCACAGCTTAATATTATGTAATAAGGGCAGAACACCATACTGGTTTTTGTTTGCCTGTAATAAGGGCAGAGCACCATCCTGGTTTTTGTTTGACTGTAATAAGGGGAGAGCAGCGTACTGGTTTTTGTTTCACTGTAATAAGAGCAGACCACCATACTGGTTTTTGTTTGACTGTAGTAAGAGCAGAGCACCATCCTGGTTTTTGTTTGACTGTAATAACGGCAGAACACCATACTGGTTTTTGTTTGACTGTAATAAGGGCAGAACAGCGTACTGATATTTGTTTGACTGTAATAAGGGCAGAATACCATACTGTTTCTTTTTGTTTGACTGTAATAATAGCAGAGCACCATACTGGTTTTTGTTTGACTGTAATAAGGGCAGAACAGCATACTGTTTTTTGTTTGACTGTAATAAGGGCAGAACACCATACTGTTTTTTTTGTTTGACTGTAATAATGGCAGAGCACCATTCTGTTTTTTGTTTGACTGTAATAACGGCAGAACACCATACTGGTTTTTGTTTGACTGTAATAAGGGCAGAACACCATACTGGTTTTTGTTTGACTGTAATAAGGGAGAACACCATACTGTTTTTTTTTTTGTTTGACTGTAATAAGAGCAGAACACCATACTGGTTTTTATTTGAATGTAATAAGAGCAAAACAGCATACTGTGTTTTTTAGTGTAATAAGGGCAGAGCACATTACTGTTTTTTTGTTTGACTGTAATAAGGGCAGAACACCATACTGGTTTTTGTTTGACTGTAATAAGGGCAGAACACCATACTTGTTTTTGTTTGACTGTAATAAGAGCAGACCACCATACTGTTTTTTTTTTTACTGTAGTAAGAGCAGAGCACCATCCTGGTTTTTGTTTGACTGTAATAAGGGCAGAACACCATACTGGTTTTTGTTTGACTGTAATAAGGGCAGAGCACCATCCTGGTTTTTGTTTGACTGTAATAAGGGCAGAACAGCGTACTGGTTTTTGTTTGACTGTAATAAGAGCAGAACACCATACTGATTTTTGTTTGACTGTAATAAGAGCAGACCACCATACTGGTTTTTGTTTGACTGTAGTAAGAGCAGAGCACCATCCTGGTTTTTGTTTGACTGTAATAATGGCAGAACACCATACTGGTTTTTGTTTGACTGTAATAAGGGCAGAACAGCATACTGGTTTTTGTTTGACTGTAATAAGGGCAGAACACCATACTTTTTTTTTTGTTTGACTGTAATAATGGCAGAGAACCTTCCTGGTTTTTGTTTGACTGTAATAAGGGCAGAACAGCGTACTGTTTTTTGTTTGACTGTAATAAGGGCAGAACACCATACTGTTTTTTTATTTGTCTGTAATAATAGCAGAACACAATACTGGTTTTTGTTTGACTGTAATAAGGGCAGAATACCATACTGGTTTTTATTTGACTGTAATAAGGGCAGAACAGCATACTGGTTTTTCTTTGACTTTAATAAGGGCAGAGCATGTTACTGTTTTTTGTTTGACTGTAATAAGGGCAGAACACCATACTGTTTTTTTTTTTGTTTGACTGTAATAAGGGCAGAACAGCGTACTGGTTTTTGTTTGACTGTAATAAGGGCAGAACACCATACTGTTTTTTTTGTTTGACTGTAATAATGTCAGAGAACCATCCTGGTTTTTGTTTGACTGTATGACTGTAAAAAGGGTAGAACACCATACTGTTTTTTTTGTTTGACTGTAATAAGGGCAGAACAGCGTACTGGTTTTTGTTTGACTGTAATAAGGGCAGAACACCATACTTTTTTTTTGTTTGACTGTAATAATGGCAGAGCACCATCCTGCTTTTTTGTTTGACTGTAATAAGGCCAGAACACCATACTGTTTTGTTTGTTTGACTGTAATAAGGGCAGAGCACCATGCTGGTTTTTGTTTGACTGTAATAAGGGCAGAACACCATACTGGTTTTTGTTTGACTGTAATAAGGGCAGAGCACCATCCTGGTTTTTGTTTGATTGTAATAAAGGCAGAACAGCGTACTGGTCTTTGTTTGACTGTAATAAGGGCAGAACCCCATACTTATTTTTCTTTGACTGTAATAAGAGCAGACCACCATACTGTTTTTTGTTTGACTGTAGTAAGAGCAGAGCACCATCCTGGTTTTTGTTTGACTGTAATAACGGCAGAACACCATACTGGTTTTTGTTTGACTGTAATAAGGGCAGAACACCATACTGGTTTTTGTTTGACTGTAATAAGGGCAGAACACCATACTGTTTTTTGTTTGACTATAATAAGGGCAGAACACCATATTGTTTTTTTGTTTGACTGTAATAAGGGCAGAACACCATACTTGTTTTTGTTTGACTGTAATAAGGGTGGAACACCATACTTGTTTTTGTTTGACTGTAATAAGGGCAGAACACCATTCTGTTTTTGTTTGACTGTAGTAAGGGCAGAACACCATTCTGGTTTTTGTTTGACTGTAATAAGGGCAGAGCACCATACTGGTTTTTGTTTGACTGTAATAAGGGCAGAACACCATACTGGTTTTTGTTGGTCTGTAATAAGGGCAGAACACCATACTTGTTTTTGTTTGACTTTAATAAAGGCGAAACAGTATACTGGTTTTTGTTTGACTGTAATAAGGGCAGAGCACCATACTGGTTTTTGTTTGACTGTAATAAGGGCAGAACACCATACTGGTTTTTGTTTGACTGTAATAAGGGCAGAACACCATACTGGTTTTTGTTTGACTGTAATAAGGGCAGAACACCATACTGTTTTTTTTTGTTTGACTGTAATAAGGGCAGAACACCATACTTGTTTTTGTTTGACTGTAATAAGGGCAGAACACCATTCTGTTTTTGTTTGACTGTAGTAAGGGCAGAACACCATTCTGGTTTTTGTTTGACTGTAATAAGGGCAGAACACCATACTGTTTTTTGTTTGTCTGTAATAAGGGCAGAACGCCATACTGTTTTTTTTTTTTTACTGTAATAAGGGCAGAACACCATTCTGGTTTTTGTTTTACTGTAATAAGGGCAGAACACCATACTGGTTTTTGTTGGTCTGTAATAAGGGCAGAACACCATACTTGTTTTTGTTTGACTGTAATAAGGGGAGAACACCATACTTTTTTTTTGTTTGACTGTAATAAGGGCAGAACACCATACTGTTTTTTTTTTGACTGTAATAAGGGCAGAACACCATACTGTTTTTGTTTGACTGTAATAAGGGCAGAACAGCATACTGTTTTTTGTTTGACTGTAATAAGGGCAGAGCACCATACTGGTTTTTGTTTGACTGTAATAAGGGCAGAACACCATACTGGTTTTTGTTTGACTGTAATAAGGGCAGAACACCATACTGATTTTTCTTTGACTGTAATAAGAGCAGACCACCATACTGTTTTTTGTTTGACTGTAGTAAGAGCAGAGCACCATCCTGGTTTTTGTTTGACTGTAATAACGGCAGAACACCATACTGGTTTTTGTTTGACTGTAATAAGGGCAGAACACCATACTGGTTTTTGTTTGACTGTAATAAGGGCAGAACACCATACTGGTTTTGTTTGACTGTAATAAGGGCAGAACACCATACTGTTTTTTTGTTTGACTGTAATAAGGGCAGAACACCATACTGGTTTTTGTTTGACTGTAATAAGGGCAGAACACCATACTGGTTTTTGTTTGACTGTAATAAGGGCAGAACACCATACTGTTTTTTTTATTTGACTGTAATAAGGGCAGAACACCATACTGGTTTTTGTTTGACTGTAATAAGGGCAGAACACCATACTGGTTTTTGTTTGACTGTAATAAGGGCAGAACACCATACTTGTTTTTGTTTGACTGTAATAAGAGCAGACCACCATACTGTTTTTTTACTGTAGTAAGAGCAGAGCACCATCCTTGTTTTTGTTTGACTGTAATAAGGGCAGAACACCATACTGGTTTTTGTTTGACTGTAATAAGGGCAGAACACCATACTGGTTTTTGTTTGACTGTAATAAGGGCAGAACACCATACTGTTTTTTTTGTTTGACTGTAATAAGGGCAGAACCCCATACTTATTTTTCTTTGACTGTAATAAGAGCAGAGCAGCTGTTTTGTTTGACTGTAGTAAGACAAGGAGACCATCCGACTTTTTTTTTGTTTTGACTGTAAGCAGAACAGCAGACCACCATTTGTTTTTCTTGTAGTAAGAGCATAGCAGCACATCTGGTTTTGTTTTTTTGTAAATAGTAACGCAGAGCACCATACTGGTTTTTGTTTGACTGTAATAACGGCAGAACACCATACTGTTTTTTGTTTGACTGTAATAAGGGCAGAACACCATACTGGTTTTTGTTTGACTGTAATAAGGGCAGAACACCATACTGGTTTTTGTTTGACTGTAATAAGGGCAGAACACCATACTTTTTTTTTGTTTGACTGTAATAATGGCAGAGCACCATCCTGGTTTTTGTTTGACTGTAATAAGGGCAGAACAGCGTACTGGTTTTTGTTTGACTGTAATAAGGGCAGAACACCATACTGTTTTTTTTGTTTGACTGTAATAATGGCAGAGCACCATTCTGGTTTTTGTTTGACTGTAATAAGGGCAGAACACCACGCTGGATTTTGTTTGACTGTAATAACGGCAGAACACCATTCTGTTTTTGTTTGACTGTAGTAAGAGCAGAGCACCATACTGGTTTTTCTTTGACTGTAATAAGGGCAGAACACCATACTGGTTTTTGTTTGACTGTAATAAGGGCAGAGCACCATCCTGGTTTTTGTATGACTGTAATAACGGCAGAACACCATACTGGTTTTTGTTTGACTGTAATAAGGGCAGAACACCACGCTGGATTTTGTTTGACTGTAATAAGGGCAGAACACCATACTTGTTTTTGTTTGACTGTAATAAGAGCAGACCACCATACTGTTTTTTTTTCTTTTACTGCAGTAAGAGCAGAGCACCATCCTGGTTTTTGTTTGACTGTAATAAGGGCAGAACACAATACTGGTTTTTGTTTGACTGTAATAAGAGCAGACCACCATACTGTTTTTTTTTTACTGTAGTAAGAGCAGAGCACCATCCTGGGTTTTGTTTGACTGTAATAAGGGCAGAACACCATACTGGGTTTTTTTTTGCCTCTAATAAGGGCAGAGCACCATCCTGGTTTTTGTTTGACTGTAGTAAGAGCAGAGCACCATCCTGGTTTTTGTTTGACGGTAATAATGACAGAACACCATACTGGTTTTTGTTTGACTGCAACAAGAGCAGAACACCATACTGATTTTAGTTTGACTGTAATAAGAGCAGACCACCATACTGTTTTTTGTTTGACTGTAGTAAGAGCAGAGTACCATCCTGGTTTTTGTTTGACTGTAATAACGGCAGAACACCATACTGGTTTTTGTTTGACTGTAAAAAGGGCCGGACAGCGTACTGGTTTTTGTTTGACTGTAATAAGCGCAGAATACCATACTGTTTTTTTTTTGTTTGACTGTAATAATGGCAGAGCACCATCCTGGTTTTTGTTTGACTGTAATAAAGGCAGAACAGCGTACTGGTTTTTGTTTGACTGTAATAAGGGCAGAACACCATACTGGTGTTTGTTTGACTGTAATAACGGCAGAACACCATACTGGTTTTTGTTTGACTCTAATAAGGGCAGAACACCATACTGGTTTTTGTTTGACTATAATAAGGGCAGAACACCATACTGTTTTTTTGTTTGACTGTAATAAGGGCAGAACACCATACTGGTTTTTATTTGACTGTAATAAGGGCTGAACAGCATACTGGTTTTTGCTTGACTGTAATAATGGCAGAACACCATACTGTTTTTTTTATTTGACTGTAATAAGGGCAGAACACCATACTGGTTTTTGTTTGACTGTAATAAGGGCAGAGCACCATCCTGGTTTTTGTTTGACTGTAATAAGGGCAGAACACCATACTGGTTTTTGTTTGACTGTAATAAGGGCAGAACACCATACTGGTTTTTGTTTGACTGTAATAAGGGCAGAACACCATACTGTTTTTTTTGTTTGACTGTAATAATGGCAGAGCACCATCCTGGTTTTTGTTTGACTGTAATAAGGGCAGAACACCATACTGGTTTTTGTTTGACTGTAATAAGGGCAGAACACCATACTGGTTTTTGTTTGACTGTAATAAGGGCAGAACACCATACTGGTTTTTGTTTGACTGTAATAAGGGCAGAACACCATACTGTTTTTTTGTTTGACTGTAATAAGGGCAGAACACCATACTGGTTTTTGTTTGACTGTAATACAGGCAGAACACCATTCTGGTTTTTGTTTGACTGTAATAACGGCAGAACACCATACTGGTTTTTGTTTGACTGTAATAAGGGCAGAACACCATACTGGTTTTGTTTGACTGTAATAAGGGCAGAACACCATACTGGTTTTTGTTTGACTGTAATAAGGGCAGAACACCATACTAGTTTTTGTTGGTCTGTAATAAGGGCAGAACACCATACTTGTTTTTGTTTGACTTTAATAAAGGCAAAACAGTATACTGATTTTTGTTTGACTGTAATAAAGGCAGAGCACCATACTGGTTTTTGTTTGACTGTAATAAGGGCAGAACAGCATACTGGTTTTTGTTTGACTGTAATAAAGGCAGAGCACCATACTGGTTTTTGTTTGACTGTAATAAGGGCAGAACAGCATACTGTTTTTTGTTTGACTGTAATAAGGGCAGAGCACGTTACTGGTTTTTGTTTGACTGTAATAAGGGCAGAACACCATACTGGTTTTTGTTTGACTGTAATAAACAAC
>NC_056751.1:765253676-765273084 GCF_019279795.1 Protopterus annectens
AGAACACCATACTGTTTTTTTTATTTGACTGTAATAAGGGCAGAACACCATACTGGTTTTTGTTTGACTGTAATAAGGGCAGAACACGTTACTGTTTTTTGTTTGACTGTAATAAGGGCAGAACACCATGCTGGTTTTTGTTTGACTGTAATAAGGGCACAACACCATACTTTGTTTTTGTTTGACTGTAATAAGAGCAGACCACCATACTGTTTTTTTACTGTAGTAAGAGCAGAGCACCATCCTTGTTTTTGTTTGACTGTAATAAGGGCAGAAGCCAACAAGAAAGAAAAACCAGCATAAACAAACGAAGTAGGCAGACCAAAAACTCCAAATCAAATCAAAGTAAACGTATTTTTAATAAAACGCTACCTCTAGCCAAAACCAAGAGCTTCCTCAGACAGTACAAAAAGAGCGCCAAATCACTTTTATACAACATATACATGATGTCATATCCTGCACAATACCAAGTTAAACATTTTTAAAAACAACAATTTTAAAAAATATAGTAAAAAGGGATATTTTATTACCATGTCATTTAAACATATGATAATACCCCTAACCGGGTCCTTTATATACTTAGTGTTGGTGGAAGCCACATTTAGTATTAACTCCACATAGTACCTGTACTTAAGTGAAGAACATAACAGTCCCAAATACTCAAAATGCTTAAGGAATTAAAACAAAATAATTTCTTTATAGACAGTTTGAACACTTTCTTTGTAGAAAACCCATACCCAAACAAGCTGATGGACTAGCTATGCACACGAGAAACTAAAAAGAAATACCCCCAAAAACAGCTTATCCCCCAAGAAATTTATCACAGGGTTATTTTACGTGTGTGTAAAGTTTCCTATAAATTTTGGAATTTCTTTAATCAAAAAGATGGTGTCAATTCCTAAGATAACTTTTGTATTTTAAAATGATAGATATATTACACAGGTCATTTAAACCAGGTGGAGAAAAGGCATTTAATAATAACTGCCATTCTAATTCCTTTAGTTCAAGGAGTAGTGGTTGGGGACCCCCCCTAACCCCAACTTTCACACCATCAATTCCCATAAAGGAAAAGCTATGTCCTATATTGTCTAGTACATGTTTAGAAAGGGCGTTGTCCGTTTTCTTATTTTTTATGGCATAGTTGTGTTGGTAAACACGGTCCCGCAGACTGCGGTCCGTTTTTCCAACATAAAATGCCGGACAACAGTGACAAAACGCAATATAGATGATCGACTTAGAATCACAAAAGAACTTCTGTCTGATGTAGAATTTTTCACCCCTAATCATGAACAAATTTCCCGTTCTTAGAAGCCTGCACCAGTTACAGAACCCACACAAAAATGTGCCAGTCTGTCTAGACACCCCAAAAGATGTATTTTCATTTTGTAAAAGTTCTTTCAGGTTCTTACCTCTTTTAAATATGAAACCAGGAAAAGCACCTAAGATTTCAAAAAGGTGGGTGTTATTTGTAATAAACTCCCAATTTTTCTTAACAATACTACACATACTATAAATGTGTTTATTGTAGGTAAGAATAAACCTGTTTTTAAAATCAGCAACTGGGGGACTAGAACTCTGGTCTGTATTAATGTGTTCAATCGAGAGGGGGTTTTCTACATCCTCACCCAAGTCTATCACCAATTCCATAGAATTTTGATGATTTCTCTGCACAGTGCCCTGTAAGAGTGGTTGATAAAACCCTGTGTTTCTTTTGAAAGAGACCTCATCTATAAGGTTATCCAAGAAATCAATGGGGTAACCTCTGTTTTGGAACATGTTTCTGAGGGTACTACACTCCTCTTCAAAGTCAACAAGGGTGCTACACATACGTGTTGCTCTCACTAGTTGACCTTTGAAGATGGACTTCTTCTGATTCAAAGGATGGTTACTAGAGAAGTGAAGGAAAGCATTACAATAGGTATTCTTCCTAAAGATCTTAGAACAGAAACAGTTATTTTGAGTGTCTTTAACAAGTTTCACATCTAGGTACTCAACTTCACTCGTTGAAAAGTGGTGAGTGAATGTTAGAAAAGGACATGATTCATTCATGTAATTCACTAAGTTGGATGCCATATCGGAGTTCCCATCAAGAAGGACAAATGCATCATCTAAGAACCTAGTGTAAAATTTTGAGGCCTCCTTAAAGGGAAGATGTTCAAAAAGAAATTTCTTTTCCCAATAGGCCACCACTAGGTTCGCCACGCTACCTCCACATGGTGATCCCATAGCAATACCCCTTTTCTGGATATAGTGCTCGTTGTTAAAAATAAAGAAGTTAGATGACAGGATAATGTCAAGTAAGGTGGTGACCACATAAATCTCATCCTTTGGGGCCTTCATGTCTATCAACATTAATTCCACCCATTCCACAGCTTCGAGATGTGGTATAGAGGTGTACAAATCAACCACATCAATGGTTAAGAAGCTGTAGGAAGGGCTGAACGGAATGGTGTTGATAGCTTTTAGGAAGGACCACGAATCTTTGCATATTTGAGGGAGTGTCTTAAGGTATTTACATAAAATGTGGTCAACCACCTTGGCACTAGGATGGGTAATACAACATCTCCCATCCACTAGTGCTCGCATAGGGGGATCCTCTAAGTTTTTATGTATCTTAGGGATACCAAACATGATGGGAACTCTAGGGAAGGGTATATTGATGTAATCAAAGGTATCAATATCTATCTTCCCTTCAATAAATAGGTCTCTCAAGTAACCTTTTATTCTATTATACTGACCTGTGGTCTCATTCACAGAAGAGTTCTCGTAAGCTGGAGAGTCCAAGATTTTAAGCATTTTAGAGACATAGTCAACCTTGTCTAGGATAACCAAACCCCCACCCTTGTCCGGCTTAATAACTCTGATTGGTGAGTTACACAGATTTTTCAAACAACTTCTTTGTTCAGAGGTAATATTGCTATTAGCATCAAACCATCCGATGTTTTTAAACAGGTATCTAAAATCCAACTCACAAGCATACTCGAATGACTGTAAAGTGGGGTGAAGGGGGGGGTTAAACACACTTAACAACTTGAAAGGTGGTTTATCATTACATATTCCACCATTAAACAGTACCTTAAGGTTCATACCACGTACAAAACATTTGAGATCCATCAATAGTTTAGGCAAACTAATTTTTTGGTCAGGAACAAAAGTTAACCCAAGGGCCAAAAGTTCAATCAGGTCTTGTTCTATTTTGATATCAGAAAAGTTGTAAACAAAAAAGTCACCTTTAATGTTAGACAAAATGATAGGCTTCTGAATTTCAGGTGGAGTTTCAGGAATAGGAAAAGCCTCATTTAAACTTTCTTCAAGTTCTTCTGTTGATGAAAGTTCTTCCGCCCTAAAAAAGGTTTTGAATTCCCTTTATAATTGGGCCGGAATCCTTGGTTGGTATAAGAAGCTTTTATCCTATTACTTCTTCTCGGTTGTTGAGAAGATGACCCTTCATCCCCATCATCTAGTTCCTGATGAGATTCATCAATAATGTTCAAAGGAAAATCAGCATTTCTATCACTGATGTCATAATTTTTATTTTCATTTTCCTTTTGATTTTTAGGCCCACTAAAATATTTGACCAAGTTAGGGTAGGCTAGCTCATTAGAATAAGCTAGTCGATCTCTTGCTAGTTTTTTGCCCTTGTTAGATTTTAATTTGACTAAAAGACCATCAATACTTTCAAAGATACGAAAATAATCGTATTTGTACCGCAGAAAATTAATGTCTGCCTTAATCAATTCATTCAAGTTGTTAGTTTCACTTAATAAAAATTCAATTTGTTTCTCATAGTGTTTTGCCATGAGTTCAAGTAATTCCAACCCTTGTTTGTTAAAAAGGTTGGATAAATCAGCAACAAACCCAGAATCAACAAATAAGTTTGTAGGGGTAAAGGAACTCCTTAACCCCTTTGGTACAAGTTTTTCTTTTAAACACTGTCTAAAATAAGAAACTTCCAGCTGGAGTTTCTTAATCTTAAGTATTTTGATGTCCAAAAGTTTTAAATTAGCGGCAATACAGCTTTCATGGTTACCTGCAGTATCCGAACCAGTAGTCGGCGGAATTGTAGTAGTTGGTGAGCCGAACAAGAAACCTTCAGTGTTCCTCACCCATTGCCCAAAAATGGGCTCGCCAATAAACTCCGGACGGCTGTTCAGGACCAGAGAATTGCTATTCCCACCATTCGGTGTGTGATTACCAAGTTCAAAGGCATCGGTTCGAGTATTAACTTGTTCTTGCCTCTGTAAATTAGATGTCCTTAGTTCCGCAGGCGGGCCATCAATGTTGAGATCCTCAGAGGCAATGGATGGACGTGGAACCTGTCCCGGTTGAATAAAGGAGTTAGAGCAACCTTCCGGTCTCCCGTAGTTGCTACTCGCCTGTTCCTGTCTTTGTGAGTTGGATAGCCTCAATTCCGTAAACGGACCATACGTATTAACACCCTCAGTAGTGTTAAATAAGTGAGGGGTTTGTCCAGGTTGAATTGAAGAGACCGGAACACTTTCCGGTCTCACATAGTTACCATTCAATTGCCCGACATTGGTACTCGGTAACATAGGCGCTCGGCTGGTTTCCAAGCAATCCAGCCGTGAATTTAAGAAATCCAAACGCTGAGTTAAATTTGACAGCAAGGTTGCAAGGTTGTTGGAGTCACAAAGAGAAGGAACGCCAGTTTGCGGGCTGTTCCTAGACTCAAACAGCACGGGAGTTTTAGGGCTAGCCATACTGCGACAGAACAAACCAGTGTAGCCAACAAGAAAGAAAAACCAGCATAAACAAACGAAGTAGGCAGACCAAAAACTCCAAATCAAATCAAAGTAAACGTATTTTTAATAAAAACGTTTTCGCTCCTAGCCAAAACCAAGAGCTTCCTCAGACAGTACAAAAAGAGCGCCAAATCACTTTTATACAACATATACATGATGTCATATCCTGCACAATACCAAGTTAAACATTTTTAAAAACAACAATTTTAAAAAATATAGTAAAGAGGGATATTTTATTCCCATGTCATTTAAACATATGATAATACCCCTAACCGGGTCCTTTATATACTTAGTGTTGGTGGAAGCCACATTTAGTATTAACTCCACATAGTACCTGTACTTAAGTGAAGAACATAACAGTCCCAAATACTCAAAATGCTTAAGGAATTAAAACAAAATAATTTCTTTATAGACAGTTTGAACACTTTCTTTGTAGAAAACCCATACCCAAACAAGCTGATGGACTAGCTATGCACACGAGAAACTAAAAAGAAATACCCCCAAAAACAGCTTATCCCCCAAGAAATTTATCACAGGGTTATTTTACGTGTGTGTAAAGTTTCCTATAAATTTTGGAATTTCTTTAATCAAAAAGATGGTGTCAATTCCTAAGATAACTTTTGTATTTTAAAATGATAGATATATTACACAGGTCATTTAAACCAGGTGGAGAAAAGGCATTTAATAATAACTGCCATTCTAATTCCTTTAGTTCAAGGAGTAGTGGTTGGGGACCCCCCCTAACCCCAACTTTCACACCATCAATCAAACTTTACACACACGTAAAATAACCCTGTGATAAATTTCTTGGGGGATAAGCTGTTTTTGGGGGTATTTCTTTTTAGTTTCTCGTGTGCATAGCTAGTCCATCAGCTTGTTTGGGTATGGGTTTTCTACAAAGAAAGTGTTCAAACTGTCTATAAAGAAATTATTTTGTTTTAATTCCTTAAGCATTTTGAGTATTTGGGACTGTTATGTTCTTCACTTAAGTACAGGTACTATGTGGAGTTAATACTAAATGTGGCTTCCACCAACACTAAGTATATAAAGGACCCGGTTAGGGGTATTATCATATGTTTAAATGACATGGGAATAAAATATCCCTTTTTACTATATTTTTTAAAATTGTTGTTTTTAAAAATGTTTAACTTGGTATTGTGCAGGATATGACATCATGTATATGTTGTATAAAAGTGATTTGGCGCTCTTTTTGTACTGTCTGAGGAAGCTCTTGGTTTTGGATAGGAGCGAAAATGTTTTTATTAAAAATACGTTTACTTTGATTTGATTTGGAGTTTTTGGTCTGCCTACTTCGTTTGTTTATGCTGGTTTTTCTTTCTTGTTGGCTACACTGGTTTGTTCTGTCGCAGTATGGCTAGCCCTAAAACTCCCGTGCTGTTTGAGTCTAGGAACAGCCCCCAAACTGGCGTTCCTTCTCTTTGTGACTCCAACAACCTTGCAACCTTGCTGTCAAATTTAACTCAGCGTTTGGATTTCTTAAATTCACGGCTGGATTGCTTGGAAACCAGCCGAGCGCCTATGTTACCGAGTACCAATGTCGGGCAATTGAATGGTAACTATGTGAGACCGGAAAGTGTTCCGGTCTCTTCAATTCAACCTGGACAAACCCCTCGCTTATTTAACACTACTGAGGGTGTTAATACGTATGGTCCGTTTACGGAATTGAGGCTATCCAACTCACAAAGACAGGAACAGGCGAGTAGCAACTACGGGAGACCGGAAGGTTGCTCTAACTCCTTTATTCAACCGGGACAGGTTCCACGTCCATCCATTGCCTCTGAGGATCTCAACATTGATGGCCCGCCTGCGGAACTAAGGACATCTAATTTACAGAGGCAAGAACAAGTTAATACTCGAACCGATGCCTTTGAACTTGGTAATCACACACCGAATGGTGGGAATAGCAATTCTCTGGTCCTGAACAGCCGTCCGGAGTTTATTGGCGAGCCCATTTTTGGGCAATGGGTGAGGAACACTGAAGGTTTCTTGTTCGGCTCACCAACTACTACAATTCCGCCGACTACTGGTTCGGATACTGCAGGTAACCATGAAAGCTGTATTGCCGCTAATTTAAAACTTTTGGACATCAAAATGCTTAAGATTAAGAAACTCCAGCTGGAAGTTTCTTATTTTAGACAGTGTTTAAAAGAAAAACTTGTACCAAAGGGGTTAAGGAGTTCCTTTACCCCTTCAAACTTATTTGTTGATTCTGGGTTTGTTGCTGATTTATCCAACCTTTTTAACAAACAAGGGTTGGAATTACTTGAACTCATGGCAAAACACTATGAGAAACAAATTGAATTTTTATTAAGTGAAACTAACAACTTGAATGAATTGATTAAGGCAGACATTAATTTTCTGCGGTACAAATACGATTATTTTCATATCTTTGAAAGTATTGATGGTCTTTTAGTCAAATTAAAATCTAACAAGGGCAAAAAACTAGCAAGAGATCGACTAGCTTATTCTAATGAGCTAGCCTACCCTAACTTGGTCAAATATTTTAGTGGGCCTAAAAATCAAAAGGAAAATGAAAATAAAAATTATGACATCAGTGATAGAAATGCTGATTTTCCTTTGAACATTATTGATGAATCTCATCAGGAACTAGATGATGGGGATGAAGGGTCATCTTCTCAACAACCGAGAAGAAGTAATAGGATAAAAGCTTCTTATACCAACCAAGGATTCCGGCCCAATTATAAAGGGAATTCAAAACCTTTTTTAGGGCGGAAGAACTTTCATCAACAGAAGAACTTGAAGAAAGTTTAAATGAGGCTTTTCCTATTCCTGAAACTCCACCTGAAATTCAGAAGCCTATCATTTTGTCTAACATTAAAGGTGACTTTTTTGTTTACAACTTTTCTGATATCAAAATAGAACAAGACCTGATTGAACTTTTGGCCCTTGGGTTAACTTTTGTTCCTGACCAAAAAATTAGTTTGCCTAAACTATTGATGGATCTCAAATGTTTTGTACGTGGTATGAACCTTAAGGTACTGTTTAATGGTGGAATATGTAATGATAAACCACCTTTCAAGTTGTTAAGTGTGTTTAACCCCCCCCTTCACCCCACTTTACAGTCATTCGAGTATGCTTGTGAGTTGGATTTTAGATACCTGTTTAAAAACATCGGATGGTTTGATGCTAATAGCAATATTACCTCTGAACAAAGAAGTTGTTTGAAAAATCTGTGTAACTCACCAATCAGAGTTATTAAGCCGGACAAGGGTGGGGGTTTGGTTATCCTAGACAAGGTTGACTATGTCTCTAAAATGCTTAAAATCTTGGACTCTCCAGCTTACGAGAACTCTTCTGTGAATGAGACCACAGGTCAGTATAATAGAATAAAAGGTTACTTGAGAGACCTATTTATTGAAGGGAAGATAGATATTGATACCTTTGATTACATCAATATACCCTTCCCTAGAGTTCCCATCATGTTTGGTATCCCTAAGATACATAAAAACTTAGAGGATCCCCCTATGCGAGCACTAGTGGATGGGAGATGTTGTATTACCCATCCTAGTGCCAAGGTGGTTGACCACATTTTATGTAAATACCTTAAGACACTCCCTCAAATATGCAAAGATTCGTGGTCCTTCCTAAAAGCTATCAACACCATTCCGTTCAGCCCTTCCTACAGCTTCTTAACCATTGATGTGGTTGATTTGTACACCTCTATACCACATCTCGAAGCTGTGGAATGGGTGGAATTAATGTTGATAGACATGAAGGCCCCAAAGGATGAGATTTATGTGGTCACCACCTTACTTGACATTATCCTGTCATCTAACTTCTTTATTTTTAACAACGAGCATTATATCCAGAAAAGGGGTATTGCTATGGGATCACCATGTGGAGGTAGCGTGGCGAACCTAGTGGTGGCCTATTGGGAAAAGAAATTTCTTTTTGAACATCTTCCCTTTAAGGAGGCCTCAAAATTTTACACTAGGTTCTTAGATGATGCATTTGTCCTTCTTGATGGGAACTCCGATATGGCAACCAACTTAGTGAATTACATGAATGAATCATGTCCTTTTCTAACATTCACTCACCACTTTTCAACGAGCGAAGTTGAGTACCTAGATGTGAAACTTGTTAAAGACACTCAAAATAACTGTTTCTGTTCTAAGATCTTTAGGAAGAATACCTATTGTAATGCTTTCCTTCACTTCTCTAGTAACCATCCTTTGAATCAGAAGAAGTCCATCTTCAAAGGTCAACTAGTGAGAGCAACACGTATGTGTAGCACCCTTGTTGACTTTGAAGAGGAGTGTAGTACCCTCAGAAACATGTTCCAAAACAGAGGTTACCCCATTGATTTCTTGGATAACCTTATAGATGAGGTCTCTTTCAAAAGAAACACAGGGTTTTATCAACCACTCTTACAGGGCACTGTGCAGAGAAATCACCAAAATTCTATGGAATTGGTGATAGACTTGGGTGAGGATGTAGAAAACCCCCTCTCGATTGAACACATTAATACAGACCAGAGTTCTAGTCCCCCAGTTGCTGATTTTAAAAACAGGTTTATTCTTACCTACAATAAACACATTTATAGTATGTGTAGTATTGTTAAGAAAAATTGGGAGTTTATTACAAATAACACCCACCTTTTTGAAATCTTAGGTGCTTTTCCTGGTTTCATATTTAAAAGAGGTAAGAACCTGAAAGAACTTTTACAAAATGAAAATACATCTTTTGGGGTGTCTAGACAGACTGGCACATTTTTGTGTGGGTTCTGTAACTGGTGCAGGCTTCTAAGAACGGGAAATTCGTTCATGATTAGGGGTGAAAAATTCTACATCAGACAGAAGTTCTTTTGTGATTCTAAGTCGATCATCTATATTGCATTTTGTCACTGTTGTCCGGCATTTTATGTTGGAAAAACGGACCGCAGATTGCGGGACCGTGTTTACCAACACAACTATGCCATAAAAAATAAGAAAACGGACAACGCCCTTTCTAAACATGTACTAGACAATATAGGACATAGCTTTTCCTTTATGGGAATTGATGGTGTGAAAGTTGGGGTTAGGGGGGGTCCCCAACCACTACTCCTTGAACTAAAGGAATTAGAATGGCAGTTATTATTAAATGCCTTTTCTCCACCTGGTTTAAATGACCTGTGTAATATATCTATCATTTTAAAATACAAAAGTTATCTTAGGAATTGACACCATCTTTTTGATTAAAGAAATTCCAAAATTTATAGGAAACTTTACACACACGTAAAATAACCCTGTGATAAATTTCTTGGGGGATAAGCTGTTTTTGGGGGTATTTCTTTTTAGTTTCTCGTGTGCATAGCTAGTCCATCAGCTTGTTTGGGTATGGGTTTTCTACAAAGAAAGTGTTCAAACTGTCTATAAAGAAATTATTTTGTTTTAATTCCTTAAGCATTTTGAGTATTTGGGACTGTTATGTTCTTCACTTAAGTACAGGTACTATGTGGAGTTAATACTAAATGTGGCTTCCACCAACACTAAGTATATAAAGGACCCGGTTAGGGGTATTATCATATGTTTAAATGACATGGGAATAAAATATCCCTTTTTACTATATTTTTTAAAATTGTTGTTTTTAAAAATGTTTAACTTGGTATTGTGCAGGATATGACATCATGTATATGTTGTATAAAAGTGATTTGGCGCTCTTTTTGTACTGTCTGAGGAAGCTCTTGGTTTTGGCTAGGAGCGAAAACGTTTTTATTAAAAATACGTTTACTTTGATTTGATTTGGAGTTTTTGGTCTGCCTACTTCGTTTGTAATAAGGGCAGAACACCATACTGGTTTTTGTTTGACTGTAATAAGGGCAGAGCACCATCCTGGTTTTTGTTTGACTGTAATAAGGGCAGAACAGCGTACTAGTTTTTGTTTGACTGTAATGAGAGCAGAACACCACACTGAATTTTGTTTGACTGTAATAACGGCAGAACACCATACTGGTTTTTGTTTGACTGTAATAAGGGCAGAACAGCGTACTGTTTTTTGTTTGACTGTAATAAGGGCAGAACACCATACTGTTTTTTTTGTTTGTCTGTAATAATGGCAGAGCACCATTCTGCTTTTTTTTTACTGTAATAACGGCAGAACACCATACTGGTTTTTGTTTGACTGTAATAAGGGCAGAACACCATACTGTTTTTTGTTTGACTGTAATAAGGGCAGAACACCATACTGTTTTTTTGTTTGACTGTAATAAGGGCAGAACACAATACTTGTTTTTATTTGACTGTAATAAGGCAGAACAGCATACTGGTTTTTGTTTGACTGTAATAAGGGCAGAGCAAGTTACTGGTTTTTGTTTGACTGTAATAAGGGGAGAACACCATACTGGTTTTTGTTTGACTGTAATATGGGCAGAGCACCATCCTGGTTTTTGTTTGACTGTAATAAGGGCAGAATAGTGTGCTGCTTTTTGTTTGACCGTAATAAGAGCAGAGCACCATACTGATTTTTGTTTGACTGTAATAAGAGCAGACCACCATACTGGTTTTTGTTTGACTGTAGTAAGAGCAGAGCACCATCCTGGTTTTTGTTTGACTGTAATAAGGGCAGAACACCATACTGGTTTTTGTTTGACTGTAATAAGGGCAGAGCACCATCCTGGTTTTTGTTTGACTGTAATAAGGGCAGAAAAGCATACTGTTTTTTGTTTGACTGTAATAAGAGCAGAACACCATACTGATTTTTGTTTGACTGTAATAAGAGCAGACCACCATACTGGTTTTTGTTTGACTGTAGTAAGAGCAGAGCACGATCCTGGTGTTTGTTTGACTGTAATCAGGGCAGAACACCATACTGGTTTTTGTTTGACTGTAATAAGGGCAGAACACCATACTGTTTTTTTGTTTGACTGTCATAAGGGCAGAACACCATACTGGTTTTTATTTGACTGTAATAAGGGCAGAACAGCATACTGTTTTTTGTTTGACTGTAATAAGGGCACAGCACGTTACTGGTTTTTGATTGACTGTAATAAGGGCAGAACACCATACTGGTTTTTGTTTGACTGTAATAAGGGCAGAACACCATACTTGTTTTTGTTTGACTGTAATAAGAGCAGACCACCATACTGTTTTTTTTTTTACTGTAGTAAGAGCAGAGCACCATCCTGGTTTTTGTTTGACTGTAATAAGGGCAGAACACCATACTGGTTTTTGTTTGACTGTAATAAGGGCAGAGCACCATCCTGGTTTTTGTTTGACTGTAATAATGGCAGAATACCATACTGGTTTTTGTTTGTCTGTAATAAGGGCAGAACAGCATACTGGTTTTTGTTTGACTGTAATAAGGACAGAACACCATACTGTTTATTTTGTTTGACTGTAATAATGGCAGAGCACCATCCTGGTTATTGTTTGACTGTAATAAGGGCAGAACAGCGTACTGGTTTTTGTTTGACTGTAATAAGGGCAGAACACCATACTGTTTTTTTTCTTTGACTGTAATAATGGCAGAGCACCATTCTGGTTTTTGTTTGACTGTAATAATGGCAGAACACCATACTGGTTTTTGTTTGACTGTAATAAGGGCAGAACACCATACTGGTTTTTGTTTGACTGTAATAAGGGCAGAACACCATACTGTTTTTTTGTTTGACTGTAATAAGGGCAGAACACCATACTGGTTTTTATTTGACTGTAATAAGGGCAGAACAGCATACTGGTTTTTGTTTGACTGTAATAAGGGCAGAGCACGTTACTGGTTTTTGTTTGACTGTAATAAGGGCAGAACACCATACTGGTTTTTGTTTGACTGTAATAAGGGCAGAACACCATACTTGTTTTTGTTTGACTGTAATAAGAGCAGACCACCATGCTGTTTATTTTTTTTTACTGTAGTAAGAGCAGAGCACCATCCTGGTTTTTCTTTTACTGTAATAAGGGCAGAACACCATACTGGTTTTTGTTTGACTGTAATAAGGGCAGAGCACCATCCTGGTTTTTGTATGACTGTAATAACGGCAGAACACCATACTGGTTTTTGTTTGACTGTAATAAGGGCAGAACAGCATACTGCTTTTTGTTTGACTGTAATAAGGGCAGAACACCATACTGTTTATTTTGTTTGACTATAATAATGGCAGAGCACCATCCTGGTTATTGTTTGACTGTAATAAGGGCAGGACAGCGTACTGGTTTTTGTTTGACTGTAATAAGGGCAGAACACCATACTATTTTTTTTCTTTGACTGTAATAATGGCAGAGCACCATTCTGTTTTTTGTTTGACTGTAATAATGGTAGAACACCATACTGGTTTTTGTTTGACTGTAATAAGGGCAGAACACCATACTGGTTTTTGTTTGACTGTAATAAGGGCAGAACACCACACTGTTTTTTTGTTTGACTGTAATAAGGGCAGGACACCATACTGTTTTTTATTTGACTGTAATAAGGGCAGAATAGCACACTGTTTTTTGTTTGACTGTAATAAGGGCAGAGCACATTACTGGTTTTTGTTTGACTGTAAGAATGGCAGAACACAATACTGTTTTTTGTTTGACTGTAATAAGGGCAGAGCACCATCCTGGTTTTTGTTTGACTTTAATAAGGGCAGAAAGCCTACTGGTTTTTGTTTGACTGTAATAAGAGCAGAACACCTTACTGATTTTTGTTTGACTGTAATAAGATCAGACCACCATACTGGTTTTTGTTTGACTGTAGTAAGAGCAGAGCACCATCCTGGTTTTTGTTTGACTGTAATAACGGCAAAACACCATCCTGTTTTTTTTTTTTTACTGTAATAAGGGCAGAACAGCGTACTGGTTTTTGTTTGACTGTAATAAGGGCAGAACACCATACTGGTTTTTGTTTGACTCTAATAAGGGCAGAACACCATACTGGTTTTTGTTTGACTGTAATAAGGGCAGAACACCATACTGTTTTTTTGTTTGACTGTAATAAGGGCATAACACCATACTGGTTTTTATTTGACTGTAATAAAGGCAGAACAGCATACTGGTTTGTGTTTGACTGTAATAAGGGCAGAGCACGTTACTGGTTTTTGTTTGACTGTAATAAGGGCAGAACACCATACTGGTTTTTGTTTGACTGTAATAAGGGCAGAACACCATACTTGTTTTTGTTTGACTGTAATAAGAGCAGACTACCATACTGTTTTTGTTTTACTGTAATAAGGGCAGGGCACCATCCTGGTTTTGTTTGACTGTAATAAGGGCAGAACACCATGCTGGTTTTTGTTTGACTGTAATAAGGGCAGAACACCATACTGGTTTTGTTTGACTGTAATAAGGGCAGAACACCATACTGGTGTTTGTTTGACTGTAATAAGGGCAGAACACCATACTGGTTTTTGTTTGACTGTAATAAGGGCAGAACACCATACTGTTTTTTGTTTGACTGTAATAAGGGCAGAGCACCATCCTGGTTTTTGTTTGACTGTAATAACGGCAGAACACCATACTGGTTTTTGTTTGACTGTAATAAGGGCAGAACAGCATACTGGTTTTTGTTTGACTGTAATAAGAGCAGAACACCATACTGGTTTTTGTTTGACTGTAGTAAGAGCAGAGCACCATCCTGGTTTTTGTTTGACTGTAATAATGGCAGAACACCATACTGGTTTTTGTTTGACTGTAATAAGGGCAGAACGCCATACTGTTTTTTTTTTGTTTGACTGTAATAATGGCAGAGCACCATCCTGGTTTTTGTTTGACTGTAATAAGGGCAGAACAGCGTACTGGTTTTTGTTTGACTGTAATAAGGGCAGAACACCATACTGGTTTTTGTTTGACTGTAATAATGGCAGAGCACCATTCTGGTTTTTGTTTGACTGTAATAATGGCAGAACACCATACTGGTTTTTGTTTGACTGTAATAAGGGCAGAACACCATACTGTTTTTTTGTTTGACTGTAATAAGGGCAGAACACCATACTGGTTTTTGTTTGACTGTAATAAGGGCAGAACACCATACTGGTTTTGTTTGACTGTAATAAGGGCAGAACACCATACTGTTTTTTGTTTGACTGTAATAAGGGAAGAACACCATACTGATTTTGTTTGACTGTAATAAGGGCAGAACACCATACTGGTTTTTGTTTGACTGTAATAAGGGCAGAACACCATACTTTTTTTTTGTTTGACTGTAATAAGGGCAGAACACCATACTGATTTTTCTTTGACTGTAATAAGAGCAGACCACCATACTGGTTTTTGTTTGACTGTAATAAGGGCAGAACACCATACTGGTTTTTGTTTGACTGTAATAAGGGCAGAGCACCATCCTGGTTTTTGTTTGACTGTAATAAGGGCAGAACAGCGTACTGGTTTTTGTTTGACTGTAATAAGAGCAGAACACCATACTGATTTTTGTTTGACTGTAATAAGAGCAGACCACCATACTGGTTTTTGTTTGACTGTAGTAAGAGCAGAGCACCATCCTGGTTTTTGTTTGACTGTAATAACGGCAGAACACCATACTGGTTTTTGTTTGACTGTAATAAGGGCAGAACACCATACTGGTTTTTGTTTGACTGTAATAAGGGCAGAACACCATACTGGTTTTTGTTTGACTGTAATAAGGGCAGAACACCATACTGGTTTTTGTTTGACTGTAATAAGGGCAGAACACCATACTGTTTTTTGTTTGACTGTAATAAGGGCAGAACACCATACTGTTTTTTTGTTTGACTGTAATAAGGGCAGAACACCATACTGGTTTTTGTTTGACTGTAATAAGGGCAGAACACCATACTTGTTTTTGTTTGACTTTAATAAAGGCGAAACAGTATACTGGTTTTTGTTTGACTGTAATAAGGGCAGAGCACCATACTGGTTTTTGTTTGACTGTAATAAGGGCAGAACAGCATACTGGTTTTTGTTTGACTGTAATAAGAGCAGAACACCATACTGATTTTTGTTTGACTGTAATAAGAGCAGACCACCATACTAGTTTTTGTTTGACTGTAATAACGGCAGAACACCATACTGGTTTTTGTTTGACTGTAATAAGGGCAGAACACCATACTTGTTTTTGTTTGACTGTAATAAGGGCAGAACACCATACTGGTTTTTGTTTGACTGTAATAAGGGCAGAACACCATACTGGTTTTTGTTTGACTGTAATAAGGGCAGAACACCATACTGGTTTTTTTTTACTGTAATAAGGGCAGAACACCATACTGGTTTTTGTTTGACTGTAATAAGGGCAGAACACCATACTGGTTTTTGTTTGACTGTAATAAGGGCAGAACACCATACTGGTTTTTGTTTGACTGTAATAAGGGCAGAACACCATACTAGTTTTTGTTGGTCTGTAATAAGGGCAGAACACCATACTTGTTTTTGTTTGACTTTAATAAAGGCAAAACAGTATACTGGTTTTTGTTTGACTGTAATAAGGGCAGAGCACCATACTGGTTTTGTTTGACTGTAATAAGGGCAGAACACCATACTGGTTTTTGTTTGACTGTAATAAGGGCAGAACACCATACTGGTTTTTGTTTGACTGTAATAAGGGCAGAACACCATACTGGTTTTTGTTTGACTGTAATAAGGGCAGAACACCATACTGTTTTTTGTTTGACTGTAATAATGGCAGAGCACCATCCTGGTTTTTGTTTGACTGTAATAAGGGCAGAACACCATACTGTTTTTTTTGTTTGACTGTAATAAGGGCAGAACCCCATACTGGTTTTTGTTTGACTGTAATAAGGGCAGAACACCATACTGGTTTTTGTTTGACTGTAATAAGGGCAGACCACCATACTAGTTTTTGTTTGACTGTAATAACGGCAGAACACCATACTGGTTTTTGTTTGACTGTAATAAGGGCAGAACACCATACTGTTTTTTGTTTGACTGTAATAAGGGCAGAACACCATACTGTTTTTTGTTTGACTGTAATAAGGGCAGAACACCATACTGGTTTTTGTTAGACTGTAAGAATGGCAGAACACAATACTGTTTTTTGTTTGACTGTAATAAGGGCAGGACACCATACTGGTTTTTGTTTGACAGTAATAAGGGCAGAGCACCATCCTGATTTTTGTTTGACTGTAATAAGGGCAGGACACCATACTGGTTTTTGTTTGACAGTAATAAGGGCAGAGCACCATCCTGATTTTTGTTTGACTTTAATAAGGGCAGAACACCATACTGGTTTTTGTTTGACTGTAATAAGGGCAGAACACCATACTGGTTTTTGTTTGACTGTAATAAGGGCTGAACAGCATACTGGTTTTGTTTGACTGTACTGTAATAAGGGCAGAACACCATACTGGTTTTTGTTTGACTGTAATAAGGGCAGAACACCATACTGGTTTTTGTTTGACTGTAATAAGGGCAGAACACCATACTGTTTTTTGTTTGACTGTAATAAGGGCAGAACACCATACTGGTTTTTGTTTGACTGTAATAATGGCAGAACACCATACTGGTATTTGTTTGACTGTAGTAAGAGCAGACCACCATACTGGTTTTGTTTGACTGTAATAAGGGCAGAACACCATACTGGTTTTGTTTGACTGTAATAAGGCAGAACACCATACTGGTTTTGTTTGACTGTAATAAGGGCAGAACACCATACTGGTTTTTGTTTGACTGTAATAAGGGCAGAACACCATACTGGGTTTTGTTTGACTGTAATAAGGGCAGAACACCATACTGGTTTTTGTTTGACTGTAATAATGGCAGAACACCATCCTGCTTTTTTGTTTGACTGTAATAAGGCCAGAACACCATACTTTTATTTTGTTTGACTGTAATAAGGGCAGAACACCATACTGATTTTTGTTTGACTGTAATAAGGGCAGAACACCATACTGGTTTTTGTTTGACTGTAATAAGGGCAGAACACCATACTGTTTTTTGTTTGACTGTAATAAGGGCAGAACACCATACTGGTTTTTGTTTGACTGTAATAAGGGCAGAACACCATACTGGTTTTTGTTTGACTGTAATAAGGGCAGAACACCATACTGGTTTTTGTTTGACTGTAATAAGGGCAGAACACCATACTGTTTTTTTTTTGACTGTAATAAGGGCAGAACACCATACTGGTTTTTGTTTGACTGTAATAAGGGCAGAACACGTTACTGTTTTTTGTTTGACTGTAATAAGGGCAGAACACCATGCTGGTTTTTGTTTGACTGTAATAAGGGCAGAACACCATACTGGTTTTTGTTTGACTGTAATAAGGGCAGAGCACCATCCTGGTTTTTGTTTGACTGTAATAAGGGCAGAACAGCATACTGTTTTTTGTTTGACTGTAATAAGGGCAGAACACCATACTGGTTTTTGTTTGACTGTAATAAGAGCAGACCACCATCCTGGTTTTTGTTTGACTGTAATCAGGGCAGAACACCATACTGGTTTTTGTTTGACTGTAATAAGGGCAGAACACCATACTGTTTTTTTGTTTGACTGTCATAAGGGCAGAACACCATACTGGTTTTTATTTGACTGTAATAAGGGCAGAACAGCATACTGTTTTTGATTGACTGTAATAAGGGCAGAACACCATACTGGTTTTTGTTTGACTGTAATAAGGGCAGAACACCATACTGGTTTTTGTTTGACTGTAATAAGGGCAGAACACCATACTGGTTTTTGTTTGACTGTAATAAGGGCAGAACACCATACTGGTTTTTGTTTGACTGTAATAAGGGCAGAGCACCATACTGGTTTTTGTTTGACTGTAATAAGGGCAGAACACCATACTTGTTTTGGTTGACTGTAATAAGGGCAGAACACCATACTGGTTTTTGTTTGACTGTAATAAGGGCAGAACACCATACTGGTTTTTGTTTGACTGTAATAAGGGCAGAACACCATACTGGTTTTTGTTTGACTGTAATAAGGGCAGAACACCATACTGGTTTTTGTTTGACTGTAATAAGGGCAGAACACCATACTGGTTTTTGTTGGTCTGTAATAAGGGCAGAACACCATACTTGTTTTTGTTTGACTGTAATAAGGGGAGAACACCATACTTTTTTTTTGTTTGACTGTAATAATGGCAGAGCACCATCCTGGTTTTTGTTTGACTGTAATAAGGACAGAACACCATACTGTTTTTTTTGTTTGACTGTAATAAGGGTAGAACATCATACTGGTTTTTGTTTTACTATAATATGGGCAGAGCACCATCCCGGTTTTTGTTTGACTGTAATAAGGGCAGAACACCATACTGGTGTTTGTTTGACTGTAATAACGGCAGAACACCATACTGGTTTTTGTTTGACTGTAATAAGGGCAGAACACCATACTGGTTTTTGTTTGACTGTAATAAGGGCAGAACACCATACTGGTTTTTGTTTGACTGTAATAAGGGCAGAACACCATACTGGTTTTTGTTTGACTGTAATAAGGGCAGAACACCACACTGTTTTTTTTTTACTGTAACAAGGGCAGAACACCATACTGGTTTTTGTTTGACTGTAATAAGGGCAGAACACCATACTGTTTTTTGTTTGACTGTAATAAGGGCAGAACACCATACTGGTTTTTGTTTGACTGTAATAAGGGCAGAGCACCATACTGGTTTTTGTTTGACTGTAATAAGGGCAGAACACCATACTGGTTTTTGTTTGACTGTAATAAGGGCAGAACGCCATACTGGTTTTGTTTGACTGTAATAAGGGCAGAGCACCA
>NC_056751.1:765273584-765317980 GCF_019279795.1 Protopterus annectens
ACCAGACTGTAGTTATCAGTAGGCTTTTCTAAGTGACAGCCGATAACACAGGAGGCTCGGGTTCGGAAAGTTTTAGTACTGTACACAGGCAGGCTAAATAATATACAGTCCAAGTATGTGAGTTTTGTCTGACTCTATACAGTAAGCAGTTTCTTTATATAGTGTTTACAATCAGCTTTTGCCCACCTTACTGACGTGGTCGGTCACAGGGCATTTCCATCACTATGGTCCGCAATAGTCTATACATACGTGGGTGCTGGGGTCGTGCTCTTAACTTGTTTTCTCATGGGAATAACACAGCCTTGCAAGGCACCTTGTACATTACAGGATCCTTTTGTGATTGTAGCTGTTTCAAGGACCCTAGACTGTTACGATACAGTGGACAGTTAATTTCTTAATACGTTGCTTTGTCTCTCTGGTACGGACTTGTACTGCTATCTTCGGTAGAGCTCACAAGGCCATCCTCCTCTGGGAAGGAGTGCTGTTATGCATGTACATACATTTATTGTTCTGTAACCCAGCAAATAATTAATGATGACAGACATGAGCCTGCTGTACTGCTTACTGCCAGGTTCAGAATTCCATCACAGTACAGCTTAGCTTCACCAATTACATGCAGGCTTAGTTCTACTGCCATATTGTACGGTACAATTCAATACATTATATAGTATTTCGAGTGTAAACTGGAACTTCATATGTGTTTCTATATATTTTACGAACAACATCCATCCGGCCATATGCATGTTGTTCCATCCTTTACCTTGACCGTGTGTATTTGTCCGTCCAGCTACGCTAATGTCCACATGTGATGTCCCAGTTTCCCCTTCTTTGCCTGTAGCACCCTGTTAGAACGTCCTGTTTGTTAGGCACCTGTTCCGCTATATGTGATCGACTTCACAGCAAAGATAATCATCGATGCGGTGGTCCAACGACCCGACTTGTCCACATGTGTACAGTTATGTGCACCGTGTCGTATGCAAACCTAGATGGTTTGGACGGGTACATACTACATGCCGGATGTACACATTCTGCTGACACATTCACATGCAGCCATTTACATATCTGTACCTGCGGTGGGTTGGGGACATGTGGGTACGATTTGCCCGCGTGGCATTGCCTAACACAAACATCTTAACACAGTTCAGGTATGCACATTGTGTGTGGTTGTATAGCTGCACACGGATGCTAGCAGGTTTGGGTGCAGGGGTATACATGGGTGTGACTGACATGTACAATGAGGCTATTGTGTGGTACATCCGAATGCATGGGTTCTGTTTCTGGATATTACACTTCATCATACACCATCCAGTGTATGCAACAGAGACGTTGCTGGGTCTGGGATATGTTGCTATGCACATGTTTGCCTGTGTTTGAGGTATCTTGCTTCCTTACTGTTGTTATGTCAGCACAGCTACCCGGCTATGTACTGTCACTACTGCTTGTGACCATTATGGTTGGCACCTTTTCCAATGCCCATAGTGGGGCATGTTATGTGGGCACTTCGAAATTTGCAGGACTACACATACTCAGGGCTAGTGCAGTTGACAGAACTTCACTTGTTTGCCATACTATGAGCTTATTCTGTAAGCGTTTGGGTTCCTTATTTATTTTCTTATGCCATGTCTGTGTTCCATATCGTAATGTATATGTTTTATGCTACTATTTACATGTATATTGCGGAATTTGCGTGGCAGGGGATCGGAGGTCATTTTCCATTTTACGATTGTTGCAGGGACACGACTGTCCAATCAGGGACTGTCCATGGCACATTGGGACAGCAGGTAACCCTGGTGACCATGCCCATGTCGCTACTGGGGTTTCCACCTTTTCCATTTTCCGATATGGGATATTTCCGGGACTCACATCTGACTTTACAGGCCGACACATACAAACGGTCACTATATAGCATGGAAATTCACTTGCTTGCCTAAATAATATGCTTATTATTGTGGCAATTTCCTTGCTTATTCTGTTTTTTGTGTCATTTAGGTATTTCTGTTACAGAAATAACCAATTCATGCTACCATTACATTAAATACGGGATATCATTGTGTCCTACAATCGTAGCACGTCAGCCATTTCTAATACGTTTTTTCGGGACACAACTGTCCATGGAGTGACTGCCCCAACCAAAGTGGGACAGGTGGTGACCTTAGTCGCTGCTCCTATGTCGGTGCGGCGCTGACATGCGGCTGTACGCCTTCTCTGAGTGTAAACACTGACAGTGCATTGCGGGACGAACGCGGTCTTATGCGTATCCTTTACTCCTTGGACGGGTACAGTTATGCCTTCGTGGCTTCTATTTGCTTCTCCATTAATTTGGGACGGGGACTATGTTGCATACTGTACATGCGTTTCATTCTGCACAGGACCTGGCTGCTGCCATTACTATTGTGGGCGGACCATGGCTGTCAGCACATTAGGTTGCTCACCTCATGCTGGCTTAGACACGCCTCCAGACGCATCCTACCTGGGCTCGCTCACGTACACGCACGCGTGTCTGTGATTCCGGTGCACTCTCATTATTATGTATATGGCGCTACTGCGCCGGATATTCCATGCACCGCCGGCGCAGGCCTTACGCCGGCCTTGCGCCGAGCTTCATGAATCCCGGGGACTGTTTTTTTTGTTTGTCTGTAATAATGGCAGAGCACCATTCTGGTTTTTGTTTGACTGTAATAATGGCAGAACACCATACTGGTTTTTGTTTGACTGTAATAAGGGCCGAACACCATACTGGTTTTTGTTTGACTGTAATAAGGGCAGAACACCATACTGTTTTTTTGTTTGACTGTAATAAGGGCAGAACACCATACTGGTTTTTATTTGACTGTAATAAGGGCAGAACAGCGTACTGGTTTTTGTTTGACTGTAATAAGAGCAGAGCACGTTACTGGTTTTTGTTTGACTGTAATAAGGGCAGAACACCATACTGGCTTTTGTTTGACTATAATAAGGGCAGAAAACCATACTTGTTTTTGTTTGACTGTAATAAGAGCAGACCACCATACTGTTTTTTTTACTGTAGTAAGAGCAGAGCACCATCCTGGTTTTTGTTTGACTGTAATAAGGGCAGAACACCATACTGGTTTTTGTTTGACTGTAATATGGGCAGAGCACCATCCTGGTTTTTGTTTGACTGTAATAAGGGCAGAACAGCGTACTGGTTTTTGTTTGACTGTAATAAGAGCAGAACACCATACTGATTTTTGTTTGACTGTAATAAGAGCAGACCACCATACTGTTTTTTGTTTGACTGTAATAAGAGCAGAACACCATACTGATTTTTGTTTGACTGTAATAAGAGCAGACCACCATACTGATTTTTGTTTGACTGTAGTAAGATCAGAGCACCATCCTGGTTTTTGTTTGACTGTAATAATGGCAGAACACCATACTGGTTTTTGTTTGACTGTAGTAAGGGCAGAACAGCATACTGTTTTTTTGTTTGACTGTAATAAAGGCAGAACACCATACTTGTTTTTGTTTGACTGTAATAAGAGCAGACCACCATACTGTTTTTCTTTTTTTACTGTAGTAAGAGCAGAGCACCATCCTGTTTTTTGTTTGACTGTAATAAGGGCAGAACACCATACTGGTTTTTGTTTGACTGTAATAAGGGCAGAGCACCATTCTGGTTTTTGTTTGACTGTAATAACGGCAGAACACCATACTGTTTTTTTTGTTTGACTGTAATAATGGCAGAGCACCATTCTGGTTTTTGTTTGACTGTAATAACGGCAGAACACCATACTGGTTTTTGTTTGACTGTAAGAAGGGCAGAACACCATACTGTTTTTTGTTTGACAGTAATAAGGGCAAAAAACCATACTGTTTTTTTTGTTTGACTGTAATAAGGGCAGAACACCATACTGGTTTTTATTTGACTTTAATATGGGCAGAACAGCATACTGGTTTTTGTTTGACTGTAATAAGGGCAGAGCATGTTACTGGGTTTTGTTTGACTGTAATAAGGGCAGAACACCATGCTGGTTTTTGTTTGACTGTAATAAGGGCACAACACCATACTTTGTTTTTGTTTGACTGTAATAAGAGCAGACCACCATACTGTTTTTTTACTGTAGTAAGAGCAGAGCACCATCCTTGTTTTTGTTTGACTGTAATAAGGGCAGAACACCATACTGGTTTTTGTTTGACTGTAATAAGGGCAGAGCACCATCCTGGTTTTTGTTTGACTGTAATAAGGGCAGAACAGCGTACTAGTTTTTGTTTGACTGTAATGAGAGCAGAACACCACACTGAATTTTGTTTGACTGTAATAAGAGCAGACCACCATACTGGTTTTTGTTTGACTGTAGTAAGAGCAGAGCACCATCCTGGTTTTTGTTTGACTGTAATAACGGCAGAACACCATACTGTTTTTTGTTTGACTGTAATAAGGGCAGAACAGCATACTGGTTTTTGTTTGACTGTAATAAGGTCAGAACACCATAATGTTTTTTTTTGTTTGACTGTAATAAGGGCAGAACACTATACTGTTTTTTATTTGTTTGACTGTAATAATGGCAGAGCACCATCCTGGTTTTTGTTTGACTGTAATAAGGGCAGAACACCATACTGTTTTTTTTTTGTTTGACTGTAATAAGGGCAGAACAGCGTACTGGTCTTTGTTTGACTGTAATAAGGGCAGAACGCCATACTTTTTTTTGTTTGACTGTAATAATGGCAGAGCACCATCCTGGTTTTTGTTTGACTGTAATAAGGGCAGAACAGCATACTGTTTTTTGTTTGACTGTAATAAGGGCAGAACACCATACTGTTTTTTTTGTTTGACTGTAATAATGGCAGAGCACCATCCTGGTTTTTGTTTGACTGTAATAAGGGCAGAACACCATACTGTTTTTTTTTTGTTTGACTGTAATAATGGCAGAGCACCATCCTGGTTTTTGTTTGACTGTAATAAGGCAGAACACCATACTGTTTTTTTTTTGTTTGACTGTAATAATAGCATAACAGCGTACTGATTTTTGTTTGACTGTAATAATGGCAGAGCACCATCCTGGTTTTTGTTTGACTGTAATAAGGTCAGAACACCATAATGTTTTTTTTTTGTTTGACTGTAATAATGGCAGAGCACCATCCTGGTTTTTGTTTGACTGTAATAAGGGCTGAACACTATACTGTATTTTATTTGTTTGACTGTAATAATGGCAGAGCACCATCCTGGTTTTTGTTTGACTGTAATAAGGGCAGAACACCATACTGTTTTTTTGTTTGTTTGACTGTAATATGGGCAGAACAGCGTACTGGTTTTTGTTTGACTGTAATAAGGGCAGAACACCATACTTTTTTTTGTTTGACTGTAATAATGGCAAAGCACCATCCTGGTTTTTGTTTGACTGTAATAAGGGAAGAACACCATACTGTTTTTTTTGTTTGACTGTAATAAAGGCAGAACACCATACTGTTTTTTTTTTTGTTTGACTGTAATAATGGCAGAGCACCATCCTGGTTTTTGTTTGACTGTAATAAGGGCAGAACACCATACTGTTTTTTTTTGTTTGACTGTAATAATGGCAGAACAGCATACTGTTTTTTGTTTGACTGTAATAATGGCAGTGCACCATCCTGGTTTTTGTTTGACTGTAATAAGGGCAGAACACCATACTCTTTTTTTTGTTTGTTTGACTGTAATAATGGCAGAGCACCATCCTGGTTTTTGTTTGACTGTAATAATGGCAGAGCACCATCCTGGTTTTTGTTTGACTGTAATAATGGCAGAGCACCATCCTGGTTTTTGTTTGACTGTAATAATGGCAGAGCACCATCCTGGTTTTTGTTTGACTGTAATAATGGCAGAGCACCATCCTGGTTTTTGTTTGACTGTAATAACAGCAGGGAACCATACTGTTTTTTGTTTGACTGTAATAAGGGCAGAGCAGTGCACTTTCTTGCACTGCTCTATACTTATCACTACTTCTCTCATACCACTGACACAGCTATTGTTCCTTCCTCACATTCTACCCTTTTTTTGCAGTCATTTTCTTCACTTTTTTCTCAGTCTATTTAGTATCTTTTCTGACAGACTTTACCATCCAGCCACTGACTCTACAATGTGTCATATAAAGTAAACATTACCTCTCCCTGTACTATTACCCCTTCTACTGCTTGTTCTCCATGCTACCTCCTTCTTATCTTACCTTCTCTTTCATACTTCATTCCCTCCTCTATCTAAATAGAATTTGCAACTGCACTCTTCAACCTACTCCTTTCAAACCATCCTCCTCCTTCTCCCCAGGCTAACTTCCATTCTCTACTAAACTCTCTTTTGTTTCTCCGAAATACTAGCTATATAGGCCACTTTTATATTTCTTACTTGATGAATCAACTGCTAAGTCACCCTAGGCTGGCCTTCTTTTTCTCCTCTTCTCTGCTATATTCATAGCTCAAGTTATTACCTCCTGCTTTCTCTAACCTAAAATATTTTACTTCATTTTTTCTTTCTGTGCTGAAACCTAACTGAAAATGTTAAGTTTACTATTTTGCCATTAGACTTTTCTATTGTAGGCTGCTTGTAAAATCCTGTTTCATCTATTGTTATATTTTTGTCTGAACTCTTTTGTAATCAATATTGTTTATTGTTTTTGTGGAGCTTTTCTCCCCGGGCCTCCACTGAAAACGGGCCCCAAAGCCCAGTGGACCTCCCCGGTAATCAAACTGAAATAAATAAATAAATAAATAATCTCTCTCCAACATTGCCCATAACTGATGGGCAACAACATGCCAGACCTGCTATTTATATCTCCCCTTAACTCTAGAATACCTCCTTTCCTCTACTTTTTTTAGATATTACTACGCCCAAAACACCAGCACCTCATTATTATCCATCACAGACTGTTTTCCAAATTGAAACATCTTACCCTCTATTGCCTTACCCACATTAAACTCCAATGTGATATTCATCCTAATCCAGTCCAAACCCCATCCCCCCAAACCCATTGCACTGACATATCCACAAATCCCACACCTTGCTCCTGTCTACCTCTAAAAACAGCTAACACTTACTTGCTTATTATAAATGACAACCTTAGAAGCCTAATGAACAAAGTCCATGAATTTCAGGCCACTATTGCTCTGTACACCCCAGATATATTTATTACTGAAACATGGCTTATGCCCCACATTAAATTTGAAGAATTTCTTCAAAATGGCTATAGTATTCTTAGAACTGACACAGTAGCTAAACTTTGAGGTGGTATTGCCATATTATTTAAAGAAACTCTCAAATTAGTACACGTCAATGCCACCCCACCTGATATCCCTAACCTTGAAATTTTGATAGCATGCCTTGAATTTAATAACCATAAGTCCATTATCTTTACAGTCTCCTACCTCTCCCCTTGATAAAAACCTCCAGAATATAGAAAACATCCTAGACTGGGCCTCTAGAAACTTCACCCATGAAACTATAATCCTAGGAGATTTCAGTCTTGACTGGACCACCTGCTCTTCCACTACCCCTACAAATTTCATCAATCTTTACAACTTCTCTCAAAGAATCAACCCCCCCCACCATGCATTGATAAGCACACCAAGAGACAATCCACTCTAGACTAGATTTTAACTAACAAGCCCAATATTACATATGATGATGGGTGTCTCCCTAAAACACTAAGCGATCATTCCCCTACCTACTTGGTTAGAAAGCATCTTCAGAATTTCTCCAATATTTCATTTTGATGCATTCTCAACAAAAAACATTTTTTGCCTCCATTATTCAACTCTCAACTCCTAAAATATGATTGGAAACCTTTGGAACATCTTCCACTTGATAGCGCAGTTCGGTACTTCAATACCACTTTCCTTCAAATACTTAATGAACTAGCACCCATAAGAAAAGTGCGCACCAACTCTAACAGGCTTCCCTGGCTTTCAAAAGACACACTTCATTTACTAAAACAAAGGGATAGAGCCTGGTCTCACTATCAAAGCAGTAAAACTAAAGAAAACCTCACTACCTACCAGCAACTTAGAAATCAAACTAAAAACTAATTAAACCTGACAAAAAAACTACTTCCAAGCAAAACAACTAAAATGCCAGAACAATCCCAAAAGATTATGGCAAACAATTAGTGTCCATAGCCACTCAATTTAACTCCCACTTTATTAACTCAGTCACCTCCCTTCTTAACAACACTCCTAGTACAACTCCTACCATACCTCAGACTCCTGACAAAAACACTACCCTTCTCCAACTTAAACCAATACAAACCAACTATATTAAAACTCTTATTACCAAATTAAAGCCCTGCGCACTAGCCACTGACCAGCTGCCTGGTGACTTTCTTCAACTAGCTGCTTCTTCCATAACTTACCCTATATCTGTTCTAATCAACCGTTCTATCTCTGAACAGTATGCACCATCCCTTAGGAAAATATCCCACATAATACCCTTACATAAAGCTGGCCACTCAACTGATATATCCAACTACTGATCCATAGCCATTCTGTCCCCACTTGCCAAAATCTTAGAAAAATATATATATAAACAGATATTAGAACATTTCCAGACCTATAATCTACTATCCAAAACACAACATGGCTTCCGGCCCAACTACAGTACCAGTACAGCACTCATCAGCTTTACTGACACCGTGTATCAGCTTAAAAACAAAAAACAACTAGTATCTGCTACCTTCCTAGACATGTCAAAAGTATGTGACACTGTGTCACATCAAATGCTTCTAAACAAACTAGCCATCTACCACTGCAGCTCTGAAACCATAAAATGGTTTCATAGCTACCTGTCTGATGGAAAACAAGCCACTCAATGGGAAAATAAGGTCTCCACACAGCTCCTGGTGACAGTTGGGGTCCCACAAGGCTCAATCCTTAGTCTACTCCTGTTCACTATCTTTACTAATGACCTTCATACTGCAGCCAGTCCAGCCTCAATTGTACAATATGCCGATGATGTATCCCTGATCTGCTCTGCCACCACTATCAAAGAGCTCCAAGATAAAACTCAAGCAGCCCTCCACAGTATAGGAAATGATCTAACTCTCCATTAACTTATACTTAACCCCAAAAAAACAAGCTTATGGTTTTCCATCAAAACCCAACATCTAAGAATCTACCTCCTATCTATATTTCCTCCTCTAATGGCACTAAAATTGAGCCAGTAGAACATATAAAACTTCTTGGTGTTACAACTGATAGCAGACTTAGGTTTGATAAACACCTTGCTCTAACCATAAAAAAGATGCATGCCAAACTGGGTTGACTCTATAGAGCAAAACCATTTCTCACTGACCAAGCGACTCTCTACTGCTCAGACCCATCTATTATCTCCCCTTCTATATTGCTCTCAAATATTTACCAACCTTCGCAAAACTGACCTAAATAGCCTCGAATCCTGCTATAACAAAAATTGCCAAATTCGCTACAAATAAACTATATAGAGCCCACCACTGTACTGCATTAATTCAGCTAAACTGGCTAGAGGTCCCTCATCTCCTCTCCCTAACTCAGCTACTTACCACCCACACAGTCATACACAAACTCGGCAACTGCCCAGCAATATCAAATCTGGTTCAACTCAATAGTAACCTAACATCGCTTATGTCTGCTGACAAAATATTGCTAAAATTTAGTAAGGCCCAAAACTCTTATGGCATCTCCCTCTTCTCCCATGTCATAGCCAAGCAATGGAACTCTCTTCCACAGCATATTCTCACCATCAATAACACACTAACTTTTAAACAGACGCTAAAAGAACATTTCCCTAAACATACGCTCTGCTCCTATACTAACCCAGACTAAACATCTGCAGCCTCCTGCTACCTTCCTTTCTCAATATCTCCTGGCTCTGCTGAATCATTCTCCCAAAAAATTACAAAAAGAATGAAGTGTGGTGAACGGATATTGCTTGATATATTTGACAGTTGCCTATAAGTGATAAATATTTTGCTGATATTTGCTTGCTATGTTTGACAATTACCTCTAATTACTGAATAATTTTATCAAGATGTCTTTTTTTCCACACTACTGCTGTTGTTGTGTCTTTCGGCTTTTCCTGGTTAGGGGTCGCCACAGTGGAACTCCGGTCCACTAATGATTGGTGGTTGATTTTTACATGCCGAGTTACCAGCCCTGATGCACAACCTTCAAAGAAGGTACGCCCATTCACACGTCTCCATGCAGAAGACGCTCTAGCTGAGAATCGAACCGGACAGCGTCTTACTGTGAGGTGACAATGCTACCGCAGCACCACCACCGTGGGTTTTTTCCACACTACTGTAAAAAGGTGAAATTTGTATTTCTTTGTATATCCTATAATAATTATTGTAACTTGCATATGTTCATAAGTAATGTCTATTGTAAAGTAACTTCTATTGTAATTTGCTTTGGAGCTTTTCTCCCCAGGTGTCCACTGAAAACGGGCCTCTGGCCCAGCCAGACACTACTCGATTAACAAATGAAGTAAAATAAAATAAATAAAATAATTATTCCATTGAGGGGGAAGTGGTGTGAGTTAGCAGTGAACTTTTGTGTTTGTTTGAAAACCCAGGATTCAAACCATCTGCCTCGACCACCTGGATCAGACACCTTGTGCTGTAAGTGTAGATGTGCAATACGTTTACTCAGACCATTCCAGTACCATGCTAGTCTAAGACACATGATTTCAGGGTTTTTTGTACCTCTTACATTGCAGCCAGTGATGGCCTTACCATAAACATACCTTGCTTCTTAGGTTTCATGAGCCTCCTCTGACTGATTCGTGGTGGTTTACCTCTCCATCAAGATAATTTCTTTCATTAGTCAGGAGAGGAGTATATTAGATAGGTGTCTAAGCAGAGACAGCATGTTGGGCTGAACCCACATTTTGATTACTTATAAGAATATGGATTGGAAAGCCACTCTCTGTAAAATGTCCCTGACCTTAGGAATGCACAACAAGGTTTTTCTCTAACATCCCCTCACACAGGAATCACATATCAAAACTTAAGTGTTTGTAGTACCGCATAAGTGTAACACCAAGGAACTGGCACTGTTGGACCTTCCATAGTGTTTTATAACTTAGCAGAAACAGCAAAGATTTTTCTTTATTAGCTTGAAGACCTGTGTAACAGGATAACATATTTAGGTATTCCATTATAGACCCAACGTTGTCCACTGAATTAGTGATCCGAATAGTCCAATCATTGGCAAACCAGGTAGTAAGTGGAGTCTCAGTCCCTCTACATTTTAAAATGCATTTCTTAAACTGCATTGTCAAGCTATTGTCTGTGACTGACATCACTAACACAAATAGTAAGGGAGAGAGGGGACAAGTCTGCTGAGCTCCCTTGTAAATAGCAAAGGGTTAGGCAAAACGGTGAGCCCAGACCTGAGCTGAAGGATTTCTGTGTAGTAACTTATACCATGCAATGAATTCCTGGAGTACCCCCACACTGGATAAAACAAATCATATGAACTCCCAATAGATTGAGTCAAAATACCTAGAGAAATCAACTAACAAAATGGCAGCATCCAGATCCTTTTACCAAGTCCGTGCTGCCTGCTTCCCCCTTAATGAATCCTTGATGGGATGGAAGCATCCTATCCAGGTGGGCCAGCAGGATTATGGCAAAAATGTTAATACTGGTCTGCCACAGGGAGATGTGGCTTTAATTCTGGGGTTTTATTGGATCATTATCCAGTTTTTGAACATGAGTACCCGAGTTCTCAGCATTTCCTGTGGGAACTGCTGTACCCTAATAGTTTCCCTGAAAAGATGAAATGGTGGGTTAGCAAGCTCCATTTTCAAACTTTTATAAAATTCTGCAGTCAGCCCATCTTTCCCTGGTGATTTCCCCATTGCTAATGAATTAAGGCAACTTAACTAGCCAGCCGCTTGTGGAGATAATTTCAAGAGTGCTACACTGGCAAAAAAAAGTCCTGTAGATTAACATGGTCAAGACCCATTGTGTTTTGAGTCCTTGCACTATAACAATACATAAGAATATGACTAATTTCTAATGGTCCAGTGATCTGCTATCTATAAGACCAATAATAGACATGTCTCTCTGCCTAGCTTTGCATTTCAGGACTAACAATTTGGGAGAAAAAATATCCCGCTCCCAAAGAAACTGTTTATGCCAGTCCTATGTAGTTTGAATGGCTGAATACACAGTTTGTCTGTAGTCCTTTTTGAATTGTTGAATATCTGGAATAACTGGGGTATCTGGAATAACTGGGGATATCCGGAATAGTGACAAGTGGAGTACCACAGGGTTCAGTCCTAGGACCTCTCCTGTTTGGTACCTACTTCTCTGAAGTACAGGCTAACACAGAAGACCTCTGGCTAACGAAGTTCACAGATGACTGCAAACTAGGAGCCATAGTCAAGTCCTAAAATGATGCGGACATCCTACAGAAGAGCCTCACTGAGACAGATGCCTGGTGTCAGAGCCATGGCTTCAAGCTCAATGCCAAAAAGTGCATTGTCATCCCCTTTGGTAAAAACTCTGTACCCATGAACTACCACATAAACGGCAGTCTACTTAATGCCGAATGTGTGATAAGAGACATTGGGACCCAGGTGGACAGTAGTCTCTCCTTTGATAAGCACATCTTCACAGTAGTCAGGAAATCCTTCTATGTGGCACACATCATCACAAAAGGGTTCTCATCCAGGAAAAAAGAGGTCATTGTTCCCCTCTACTCGGCACTCATTAGACCCATTATAGAGTACAACGCCCCTTTTGGAATGTACATCAAAAGACATCTGCAGCAGCTGGAAAGGCCACAGAAGTACCTCACAAAGAGGATTACTGGCCTCAAACAGGTGCCCTACACTGACCGCCTCAAAAAACACCAGCTTTACTCTGTAGCATATCACCTACTCTGAGGAGATCTCTGCCTAACATATAAAGCTATGTCAAACCCAGAGCTGTTGGACATGCTACACCTAAAGAAATCCCAATCCCTCCGAGCTACACGGTCTAGGGACCTAAACCTTGTCACCACAATAAACAGGACATGCTGGAGGGATAGATTCCTGTCCCAGAGACCTCCCATACTCTGGAACAAACTACCTATCTATATCAAACAAAGTTTCTCATTAGCACTCTTCAAGAAAAATCTTGATGATTGGATGGGAAATAGGAAATTCACCCCGGGGATCACTTCTATGGCTCTGCTCAACAGGGGCACAAGAAAATAACTTTCTTGGGTGGTGTAAGCCAGGGAACTTTGTTGGCCAGGCTTACATAGGCCCTTGGGCCAATAGCCTAGCACCTACCTATGAACCTATGAACCTATGACCGGGGGTTTGCCTCTTATTATTGTTCCCTTCCCTCTCCTTATCCTCAATAATTTGCAATTTGGCTTGTGTTTTCACAGAATCCTTTGCATATAAGGTGACCATGAATTCTTTAGCCAGTTGCATGCTAAATGTTTTAAGGCATAGCCCATTGTGCCCAGCTAGTGCCTCCCCATTATTAGATTTCTCCCTAAAATCTGCATATTGTCTTACACATGAAAACTACAAAATCCTTATTCTTGAATAACATGGGTCAAAAAACTTCCAATGAAATTAAGGTTTGAGTTGCCTTACATCAGACAAGATTATGTTTAGCATCATATGATCCAATAGGCCACATGCCTGGATTATAACCTCCTGCACCTCCACCACGTGGGCAGAATTAATCAACCATACATCTTGTTTACTAACCACTCTCTCTGAGGCAACATACCTAAAATCCTTGTCTAATCATCTGAACAGACTCCAATGGTCTATAAAATCAAGATCATTAAATCATACCCTTGGACAGATGTCCCGGTCCTGGTGGTATTTTAGCGATTTGATGGCCCAATACTACATCAAAGTCTGCCACCAATTAGAACCATGGAGTGTTTAGCAGCATTTGAAACAATCACTTGCCTAAAGTGTTTTAAGGGGTTAGTGTTATCCTTCATGGTTCCATAAAAATTCCAAAGGAGCAACTTAACTCCCCCCTTGCATCAGTAGACGGAACAATCCACTTAGTCAGCTTATCTAATACCTCACTTGAAGAATCACAGGCCTAAAGCAGATGCCATATGCTGACCACCTTAAAAAACTCCAGCTACACTCTGTGGCATATCGTCTACTCAGAGGCGATCTCTGCTTAACATATAAGGCCATGTCAAACCCAGAGCTGTTGGACATGCTACACTTAAAGAAATCCCAATCCCTCAGAGCCACATGCTCCAGGGATCTAAATCTTGTCATCACAATGAACAAAACATGCTGGAGGGATAGGTTCCTGACCCAGAGACTCTCCAGACTCTGGAAAAGATTGCCCATACATGTCAAGCAGAGTGCCTCTTTGGCCCTCTTCAAAAGGAACTTTGATGACTGGATGGGAGAAAGGAAATTCACCCCGGGGATCATGTCAGTTGCCCTGCTAGACAGGGGTCCAGGGAAGTAAATAGTGTGGGAAGAAATAGCCAGGGAATTTTTATGGCTAGGCTTGTATAAGCCCTAGGGCTGACAGCCTAGTACCAACCTATGAACCATAAACTGTTCCATAATGGTCAACCCTAGACATTTTCTAATCAAAATGGCCACCCTTCTTTTCTCTGATGTGGCACATGATGCAAACCAGCCTCTAGGCTATTTAACAACGACTTTAACAGCAACATTTTATTTCATCACAGGTTCTTGCAACAAGGCATAGTGGAAATGTTGAATATTAGCAGCATTTAGTACAGCTGTCATCTTCTAGGGAGTTGACATACTTTTAACAATCTAGCTAACCCTTCTGTTTAAGTCCTGATGTGACTGTGATTGGCCATTACACTGCTGTGACTTAACCTTCCTGATGTGAATGTAATTGGCTGTTACACTGCTGTGCCTTAACCTTTAAGTCCTGATGACTGTGATTGGTTATTACACTGCTGTGACTTAACCTTTAAGTCCTGATGTGACTGTGATTGGTTATTACACTGCTGTGCCTTAACCTTTAAGTCCTGATGTGGCTGTGATTGGCTATTACACTGCTGTGACTTAACCTTTAAATCCTGATGTCACTGTGATTGGTAATTACACTGCTGTGCCTTAACCTTTAAGTCCTGATGTGGCTGTGATTGGCTATTACACCGCTGTGCCTTAACCTTTAAGTCCTGATGTGGCTGTGATTGGTTATTACACTGCTGTGCCTTAACCTTTAAGTCCTGATGTGACTGTGATTGGTTATTACACTTCTGTGCCTTAACCTTTAAGTCCTGATGTGACTGCGATTGGTTATTACACTGCTGTGACTTAACCTTTAAGTCCTGATGACTGTGATTGGTTATTACACTGCTGTGCCTTAACCTTTAAGTCCTGATGTGACTGTGATTGGCTGTTACACTGCTGTGACTTAACCTTTAAGTCCTGATGTGACTGTGATTGACTGTTACACTGCTGTGACTTACTCTGAGTCAAGCTTTTAATGCTCCTCATATCCTAGTGTTTGTAGCCAATACAAGAGATAATTGTGACTAGAAGATGCCAAAGAAAAGGCACGGTACAGATGGAGATAACGTGTAAATGTGGGGGTGAACTGTGTCCAGCCCACTAGATACACCAAAAAGCTCTTGGGAGTGTTCATCAACTCTCCAGGTCTTCCTGTCTTATCTGGTCAGCCAATGGATCATCCAATGACTTAATGAGAGATATCATCAGAATTGATGACAGACTCATGGCAATCAGACTCCACTGTAAGTATAGGACACTATTCATAATTTCAGTCAAGGCCCCACAGCAGGGTTATGATAGTGATGAAAAAAGTGCATTCAAGCAACAGTTACAAGACCTACAAGATAAAGCAGAACAACAGGAATTGGTATTGATAATTGGTGACCTGAATTCACATTGTGATACAGACAGAGCACAATATGATGACCACCTTGGTTGAAATGGGTGGGGCAAAAGGAATAAAGGAAAGGCCACTCTAGACTTCTATTTAACAACTGGCTTGATGATGGCCAACATATGGATCAGCAAGAGAGACAGCCACATACAAGAGTGGCCAACATGCAACTCAGGTAAAATTTTTCTTAGTAAGGAATGGGCACTGGTTAGAATCAGTGATTCAAAGACATCCCCAGTGAAACACTCAGCCCACAGCACAAACCATTGGTTGCCACAATCAGCTGCAAGCAGTGGTCAGAGAGGGCTCTAAAATCAACAGAGACTAGGCTGTTGACCTGAAAGCTGAATAGAGAAAATGCACAGGAATTCAAAAAATTAGTCAGGGCTCTAGAACCTGAGGAAGAAGAGGAGACAGGTGAAGCTGAAGAAGAATGGCAGCACCTCAAAACAGTATGTGTGAGGTCTATAGAACAGGTATGTGGTCAAGCCAGGTATGGAAATAAGGTACATAAGGAAAGCTGGTAGTGGAATGCAGAAGTCCAGAAGTCATCAAAAGAAAGAAAAAGTGCAGGAAAAAGTGGGAGATAGAAAAGACAGACAAGGATTAGAAGGAGTACTGGTTGGCTAACAAAGAGGCTAAGACAGGAGTTGGAATAGAAAAGAACAAGGCATCAGAGGCACTTTACCAGCTTCTGGAAAGTGACAGTATATAGCACAAAAGGTGTAAGATAGACACAGAACCATAAGTAAGACAGACACCCTTTTGTAAGGGATGCCAGCAACAACCTGCTCATCAGTTCACAAGACATTAAAGGCAGACGGAAGGAATTCTTCCAGCAGCTTCTGAATGAAGAAAACTTCACAGACGTTGGACTGCCAGAGACTCAGCCAACAATGAAAGAAGGGGAGGAGCACACCCTAGAAGATGTAAGAACAGCACTAAGGAAAATTAAGTCAGAGAAAGCAGCAGTCTCACATGAGGTCACAGCAGATATGATCAAGTTGCTGGGTGAGATAGGTCAGAAATGGTCTTGAGGGTACTCATAGCAGTGTGGAGAGAAAGGTGTATCCCAGATGACTGGGAAATAAGCATACTAGTGCTAGTGTGGAAGCACAAAGGGGACATTCACATCTGTGGGTAGTACAGAGATATCAAACTTCTGTCGCACTGCATGAAAGTTCTGGACATGGTGATTGATAAATGAATATGCAGAGTAGTAGAAAGTATGATGAGGGATGAGCAGTTTGGATTCAGATCAGGATGCAGCACAACTGATCCAATGTTTGTAGTGAGACAGACAGGTGATATAAACTAGAGATGAGGAAAGAGTACAACTGGGCATTTCTAGACTTGGAGAAAGCATATAACAATGTCCAAAGAAAGCTGATTTGGACTGTTCTATGGTGGTTCAAAGCCCTAAAAACATTGGTAAAATTAGTGCAGGCTAGGTACAAGGACCCAATGACTCAAGCATGAACAGTGTTTGGTCTCACAGAGGGGTTCCCAGTAGGAGTGGGTGTGCATCTTTGTTCAGCTCTGAGACAACTGCTGTTCATACTGGTGATGGTCTACATCAGCTAACAGGTCAGAGTGGTCAGATCAGCAAAGCTGCTGTATGCAGACAATGTGGCATTACAGGCAGACTCTGAGTAAGAACTTCAGGAAAGGATAGGGGAATGGAATGCAAAACTGAAGGCACATGGGATGAAACTGAGTACAGATAAGACAGCTGTAATGGCAGCAAATAGGGGGAAATCAGGTGATGCAGATAAAGTGCCTTAGAAGCGTCGGTGGGTACACGCTGTAGGACAGATGAAGAAATGAGGACATCAGAGCACAGGCCAAATATCTCCAGTTGCAAAGAAGGTTAACCAGAATACAATCTGGTCAAGAAGATTTGTGACAGATAGGAAGAAGGCAAGATAATATGAGGACGTCCAGCAAAGAGGTGGATGAATTGTGTGGGAGAAGACCTGTGACAGTCAGGCATAATGGTTGAATAAGGAAGTATAGTGGTATTGAATCAAGAAAGATGACAACAGTTGACACAACACCCCAACACTATGTAGGAAATGGGAAACAAGCGGTTGCTGATGATGATAATTTAATCTAACTGCATGCAACCAACAATAAAATATGCCACCTGTGCAACCGAGACATACATCTGTCACGGTAACCAATAAACTCACCTTTCAAAGCCTAAAATATGCTACCTGTGCAACCGAGACATACATCTGTCAGGGTAACCAATAAACTCACCCTTCAAAGCCTAAAATATGCTACCTGTGCAACCGATTCATACATCTGTCACAGTAACCAATAAACTCACCCCTCAAAGCCTAAAATATCCTACCTGTGTAACCGAGACATACATCTGTCACGGTAACCAATAAACTGACCCTTCCAAGTCTAACATAACAAGCTGAATGACATTATGCTCACCACATTCTTAAATGTAAAAGAGAGAGAATCCAATGTATTTGGTTAGTCTAGAGTCTTGCTATGCAGTTTCTACCGTATGGCAGACCTTTCCAACAGCATTGTCACTATCCCAGATCAAGGTCTGGGTTATACTCTTCTGAATTCAGTCTGGTTCCTTCCCGCTAGTGGAGTATAACCCCACAATTTCTCCAAATTGTCCAGTTCCTCTGGCTGAGTCTGCAGAATGGAGAAGCACCCTTTAACCTGCATAGCACCCTTTGACCTGCGTGTCGGCCCTGATTTTGAGCAAAAGCATTTATTGGTTCTCTGTATTCACTTGGGTGTGAAATAAGTCCCCACTTACAGATTTCAGATGTATATGAAGCCCCTTCTTTCCTTGCTTCTGAGGCATCGATTTATTTAGAGACATTAGCTCATCTGATTCACTTCTTTGGCTGTTGAGTTAACACAGTAGAGTTCTTTGCAGTATCTGCATAGGTGGGGATCGTTTGAATGGCCTGCTGTTGAAGGAACTGATTGACCTCTGACAGTTCCTGGAATGAGGCTTGAGCATTGTCTTTCCATAGAGCAAGCATGGCATGGCATCGGAGCTGATCTTGGTACCCCTGTTTCTGTCTCTTACAAAGATAGGGTACTAGGCTTTTCTATTTCCAGTGCAAAGTAGTACTATAGTCTGGTGTTGTTCTCACAACATACGCAGCAATTCTAAAATTATTGCCCATGATTCCTGCCATTTGTAGGATGGTCTCTCTTGTTATTAAAATTAAGGCATTTTATGATGAAATATCTCAGCTCTTTATTTTGGATGTTTTAGATAGCATGCAGTGGGCTCATTCAGTGGCAGAAAGGGATCTTAACTTGGGTAGTTTGACAAACTTCCTTTGCCAGGATTTGTACTGGTTCAGTTCCTTCCACCTTTTCACGCACCCCAATGAATCTAGAATTGCTCTTTCTGGCCCTATTTTCTAAATCCTCCACCTTGATTTCCAGTTTCAGGGTTGTACACGGACTAGTTGTATATCCTCAACCTGTTTAGGAGAGGTCCAGGTGTGCTCTAGTAATTCTGCTTTCTGTCCCCTGGAGGCTATTCTGGATAGCTTGCAGCTGTTGAGCATAATTAGCTGTAATATTTTTGATATGATGAATGTCTGAGGTTGTGTCTTTCATGATATTCGATAGCCCCTCGATTGATTCCCTTAATGCCTGAAGCTCTCTAGTTACTAACAGCATATCTGACTCCATGCGGGTAGTCTCTAAGTGGTAACAAATGCAACAAAAGAATTCTACCCATTAAACACTGCACTGGAAAGACATCTACTCTGAATTGCCAGGATATTCAAAATATTCAACTTCTCATAGTGTTGAGTTATCTCTATGTTAAAATTACTTTCAAAAATATGAACATTTGTCCACAAAGACGAGAGGTGGCTTCTATCATGTGCCTGACTACATGTATGTACCCATGTTTGCCCCCATTAGCCAGCATAGTTTGGGAAGATTGTAGTAAACCACAGTATCAAGAATAAATCCATAAATGCATGGAAAGAATTCACAGGCCACGCAGAGACAGTTGCCAGATGTCAGGATTAGGCCCCAGGGCATGGTGGAATGACACACACACACACACACACACACACACACACACACACACACACACACACACACACACACACACACACACACACACACACAAACGCACATGTAGCTTTTTTGTCAAGAGATGTCTGCCCTTTGGTGCGCATTTATTTTCTTTCCATTAGTGTAGTATATAAGGAAAGCTTTAATGGGAACCAACATGCACTGTGTGGCACGCACCATTAACAGAGTGAGATCTGCCTGCATATTAACATCTACTTCCATTAACAATACTCCTCTACAGGTTCCACTTTGCCAGCTTCATTTTGTCTTTTTTTTTCTCTGAAGTCTTACATGTTCAATCGCTTTGATTTTCATGTTTAATAAACAGTACTCATTAAATGACTTTTATTCCTTCAGTATTGTTGTGCCACTTATATTTTTACATAAAACAGTGTATTACTATTCTAATCTATTCTTATTAAGGCTATATATAATAATAAGGCTTATAAAGACAACGTAATACTTACGTAAGTTGATTTAATTGTTCATTATACTTACTTATAAATATTTCAGGAATCAGTTTTAATAGCAAGGTCTTATGACTGTAGCTGTTTGAAACAGAATCATATGAGTCAACTATTCATTAAAAGTTTTAACTGAAAGGACAAATAACTTCATAATTAGAAAACAGCACAGTTGACTATAAGGATTTGGATTTTCACTGTGCTGCACCATTACTTATTCAGATATATGCTTCACTTTATCTGTAGTTTTTCAGCCTGATAAAACACACTCTGACATTGTTTTAGTGTAGAAATAACACAAACTAAAATAACAAACACACCAGAAGAGGATCACAAGATTATTGCATTTTTAGTGCTTTCATCCCCTTATAGCAATGTGATTTGATAAGAATTTAATTCACAAGCAAATGAAGGATTCAAAAGACTTCTCAAATCACATAATCAAGTTCCACTAATAATAATGAATGGATAATCAAATGAAGCAAAAGCCTTCTGCTTAATCAATTTTTGAAAATTGTAGTTAAAATACGAGTAACACAAGATCATGACTAAGACAGCATCACAGTTAACAAAATCCTGCTTTAATCCAAATTCAAGTTTATTACAATGCATATTTCAGAAGCACTTTAAAGCAAACTTTCACAAAAACAATGTAAAATTAACCTAGACAAGTCTACTAATCAGAACTTTCCAGCAAGCAAGACGTCTTAAAATTAAACACAGTTACATAAAAGAAACAACATAATATAATTCCTGTGGCTACTTTAGCCAAAAATGATTGCTACGTTTATGCAGATCTTAAAAACCTTATTGGAAAAGAAGTTCCATGTAATTTGGCTGGCACAATAGCAAAATATAGCCTGCAAACAGTCCATTTCTGAATATATAAAAACAAGTAGTCACCTGGCCACAAAGTGTTAATGTCTTACAGTTCAATTTAAAAATGAATGTTTTGTTCACTAGGAAATACAATAAAATTTCCTCACTCATCAACTATCCACTCCATAAACAATGCTTCAGACCACATCCATAAGCATTGCTTCAGACCATGTCCATAAACAATGCTTCAGACCACGTCCATAAGCAATGCTTCAGACCACGTACATAAGCACTGCTTCAGACCACATCCATAAACAATGCTTCAGACCACGTCCATAAGCAATGCTTCAGACCACATCCATAAGCACTGTTTCAGACCACGTCCATAAACAATGCTTCAGACCACGTCCATAAGCATGCTTCAGACCACGTCCATAAACAATGCTTCAGACCACGTCCATAAGCACTGCTTCAGACCACGTCCATAAGCATGCTTCAGACCATGTCCATAAGCACTGCTTCAGAACACGTCCATAAGCACTGCTTCAGAACACGTCCATAAGCACTGCTTCAGACCACGTCCATAAGCACTGCTTCAGACCACGTCCATAAGTACTGCTTCAGACCATGTCCATAAGCACTGCTTCAGACCATGTCCATAAGCACTGCTTCAGACCATGTCCATAAACAATGCTTCAGACCATGTCCATAAACACTGCCTCAGACCATGTCCATAAACAATGCTTCAGACCACATCCATAAGCACTGCTTCAGACCATGTCCATAAGCATGCTTCAGACCATGTCCATAAGCACTGCTTCAGACCATGTCCATAAGCACTGCTTCAGACCATGTCCATAAGCACTGCTTCAGAACACATCCATAAGCACTGCTTCAGACCACGTCCATAAGCACTGCTTCAGACCATGTCCATAAGCACTGCTTGAGACCATGTCCATAAGCACTGCTTCAGAACACATCCATAAGCACTGCTTCAGACCATGTCCATAAGCACTGCTTCAGACCATGTCCATAAACAATGCTTCGGACCATGTCCATAAGCTCTGCTTCAGACCACGTCCATAAACAATGCTTCAGACCACGTCCATAAGCACTGCTTCAGACCATGTCCATAAGCATGCTTCAGACCATGTCCATAAGCACTGCTTCAGACCATGTCCATAAGCACTGCTTCAGACCATGTCCATAAACAATGCTTCAGAACACATCCATAAACAATGCTTCAGACCACATCCATAAGCACTGCTTCAGACCACGTCCATACACATTGCTTCAGACCATGTCCTTAAGCCCTGGTTCCACTGTAGCTGTAAGCACCGGACTACAAGGAATCACATCCACCACTATTCTTCTGTTCCTTAACATTTCTCCTTATATAGATCAAAAACTGAAATGACAAAAACATCAAAGCACCAGCAATCCAGCAGCCACAATCACCAGCAAATATAATTTATTTAAAGGAATAAAATCACAGCAAATCCCAAATGAAACCATAACAATGTAGCAGGCTCTATGGCTTGATATCTGTGTTACTTGTGCCCTTATCTACTAGTGTAGGTCCTTAATATTTAACTGTGTCTGTGTCTCTTCCACAATTGTCCTTTTTCAAGTTGATCCAATATAAAGTGAGCTACCTTTTATTCATCTGTTAATGAGGTAAAGCCATTAGACACAAATGTCCATTTTCAGAGATAACCTGGGAGGCCATGAGACACAAATGTCCATTTTCAGAGGTAAACTGGGAGGACAATCTGGTTAATTGACTTGCTTATTGTCACACAAGCAAACAGAGTTAAAAAGAATCAACCTCTGTACCCTGGACTACAGGAGCAAGCACATTTTCAAATCATAGCCTTAATCCTTTGACACCCATTGAATGTTTATATAAAGCCTTTGTGGGATACTTGCATTTGACAGCATAAATATTGTCATATAGTCTTTTTGACAAGTGCAGGGCATCATACCCATGTAGAATGCCTTGTAGCTGTCACATAACTCCAGATATACCAAGCAAGAAGAACTACAATCATAGTGTGCCTTACACCCAAGATTTCTCTTGTAATTACTCACTATCATGTAGGGGCCATTGTCAGAATATTTACAATATTCACAGAAGCCATGTGGATATGTTACAACAGAATTAGCATTGCATCTTTTTGATGGTTTCTTTTCAAAACTTGCCTTCAAATTTGTACTTTTTGAAATTCACACAGCAGGAGACGGAGTAATGAATACCAACATGATGATTTGTGCACTGATAAGCAAAGTAAACACTGAATGCTCAGGTGAAACATTGCCTTGATTAAGGTTACTAAAAACAGGTGCAAGTGTATTGGAAATTTATAACTTCAACTCCAACAATCAAACTCATCATGAAACAAATGTACTTCAGAAGGGTTTCACTTTTGTCCCCAGGAAAAGAAGGATTCCTAACACACTAATTGTGTTAAAATGTATGCCTACAACATCAATTTACAATACCAAGTTACTAGACTTTGCTGCCTTTCAGAAGGATTCCTAATATACTAATTGTGTTAAAACGTATGTTTACAACAGCAGTTACAATACCAAGTTACTAGCCTTTGCTGCCTTTAAGGATTCCTAATATACTAATTGTGTTAAAATGTATGTTAACAACAGCAGTTACAATACCAAGTTACTAGCCTTTGCGGCCTTTAAGGATTCCTAATATACTAATTGTGTTAAAATGTATGTTAACAACAGAAGTTACAATACCAAGTTACTAGCCTTTGCGGCCTTTAAGGATTCCTAATATACTAATTGTGTTAAAATGTATGTTAACAACAGAAGTTACAATACCAAGTCACTAGCCTTTGCTGCCTTTAAGGATTCCTAATATACTAATTGTGTTAAAATGTATGCCTACAACAGCAGTTACAATACCAAGTTACTAGTCTTTGCTGCCTCTAAGGATTCCTAATATACTAATTGTGTTGAAATGTATGTTTACAACAGCAGTTACAATACCAAGTTACTAGCCTTTGCTGCCTTTAAGAAGGATTCCTAATATACTAATTGTGTTGAAATGTATGCCTACAACAGCAGTTACAATACCAAGTTACTAGCCTTTGCTGCCTTTAAGAAGGATTCCTAATATACTAATTGTGTTAAAATGTATGCCTACAACATCAATTTACAATACCAAGTTACTAGTCTTTGCTGCCTCTAAGGATTCCTAATATACTAATTGTGTTGAAATGTATGTTTACAACAGCAGTTACAATACCACGTTAATAGCCTTTGCTGCCTTTAAGGATTCCTAATATACTAATTGTGTTAAAATGTATGTTTACAACAGCAGTTACATTACCAAGTTACTAGCCTTTGCTGCCTTTAAGGATTCCTAATATACTAATTGTGTTAAAATGTATGTTTACAACAGCAGTTACAATACCACGTTAATAGCCTTTGCTGCCTTTAAGGATTCCTAATATACTAATTGTGTTAAAATGTATGTTTACAACAGCAGTTACAATACCAAGTTACTAGCCTTTGCTGCCTTTAAGAAGGATTCCTAATATACTAATTGTGTTAAAATGTATGTTTACAACAGCAGTTACAATACCAAGTTTCTAGCCTTTGCTGCCTTTAAGGAGTCCTAATATACTAATTGTGTTAAAATGTATGTTTACAAGAGCAGTTACAATACCAAGTTACTAGCCTTTGCTGCCTTTAAGGATTCCTAATATAGTAATTGTGTTAAAATGTATGTTTACAACAGCAGTTACAATACCAAGTTAATAGCCTTTGCTGCCTTTAAGGATTCCTAATATAGTAATTGTGTTAAAATGTATGTTTACAACAGCAGTTACAATACCAAGTTAATAGCCTTTGCTGCCTTTAAGGATTCCTAATATAGTAATTGTGTTAAAACGTATGTTTACAACAGCAGTTACAATACCAAGTTACTAGCCTTTGCTGCCTTTAAGGATTCCTAATATACTAATTGTGTTAAAATGTATGTTAACAACAGCAGTTACAATACCAAGTTACTAGCCTTTGCTGCCTTTAAGAAGGATTCCTAATATACTAATTGTGTTAAAATGTATGTTTACAACAGCAGTTACAATACCAAGTTACTAGCCTTTGCTGCTTTTAAGGATTCCTAATATACTAATTGTGTTAAAATGTATGTTAACAACAGCAGTTACAATACCAAGTTACTAGCCTTTGCTGCCTTTAAGAAGGATTCCTAATATACTAATTGTGTTAAAATGTATGTTTACAACAGCAGTTACAATACCAAGTTAATAGCCTTTGCTGCTTTTAAGGATTCCTAATATACTAATTGTGTTAAAATGTATGTTTACAACAGCAGTTACAATACCAAGTTAATAGCCTTTGCTGCCTTTAAGGATTCCTAATATAGTAATTGTGTTAAAATGTATGCCTACAACAGCAGTTACAATACCAAGTTACTAGCCTTTGCTGCCTTTAAGGATTCCTAATACACTAATTGTGTTAAAATGTATGCCTGCAACAGCAGTTACAATACCAAGTTACTAGCCTTTGCTGCCTTTAAGAAGGATTCCTAATATACTAATTGTGCTAAAATGTATGCCTACAACAACAGTTACAATACCAAGCTACTAGCCTTTGCTGCCTTTAAGGATTCCTAATATACTAATTGTGTTAAAATTTATGCCTACAACAGCAGTTACAATACCAAGCTACTAGCCTTTGCTGCCTTTCAGGATTCCTAATACACTAATTGTGTTCATAGGTTCATAGGTTCATACTAGGCTATCTGCCCAAGGGCATTTTTAAGCCTAGCCCAGAGTTTTGTGGCTTTCGCCACCCCTTTAGTTTGGAGGATACTATGCCCATTATTTTGCTGTGCCTCTGTCAAGCAGTGACACTGAGATAATCCCTGGGGTATATATGTGATCTCCCATCCATTGGTCAAGATTTCTCTTGAACAAAGCCAGCGAGGTGCTCTGCCTCACATGTATCGGGATTTTGTTCCACAGCATAGGGAGTCTCTGGGTGATGAATCTGTCCCTCCAGCACGTCCTATTAATAACCATGTCAAGGTTTAAGTCTCCCGCCCTTGTAGTTCTGAGGGATCTAGATTTTTTGAGGTGAAGCATGTCAATTCTGGGTTGGACATGACCTTGTATGTCAGGCACAGGTCACCTCTGAGCAGACGGTAAGCGACTGAGTAGAGCTGAAGTTCCTTCAGTCGGGCAGCATAGGACATATTTTTGAGACCCTTTATCCTTTTGGTGAGGAACTTTTGGGGCCTTTCCAGTTGCTGAAGGTGTCGTGTCAGATACATTCCGAATGGGGCATTGTACTCAATCATTGGTCTGATGAGTGATGAGTACAGGGGGACGATGACTTCCCTTGATCTAGATGTGAATCCCTTCATGATCAGGTGGGCAATGTAGAAGGTCTTCCTAACTACTCTGGCAACGTGAGTGTCAAATGAAAGGTTACTGTCAACCTGGGTACCCAGATCCCTGATAACCTCTTCTGTGCTTAGTGGGTTGCCGCCTATATGGTAGCTAGGGGTAACCTTGTTTTTCCCAAAGGGTATGACTATGCATTTTTTGGTGTTTAACTTTAGGCCATGGCTCTGGCACCAGTTTTCCGTTTCTATAAGACCCTTCTGAAGGATATCTGTATCAGATGTGTTCTCAACTATGGCGCCCAGTTTGCAGTCATCTGCAAATTTTGTCAGCCATAATCCTTCTGTGTTTGCTTGTACTTCTGAAAAGTAGATGCCGAACAGGAGAGGGCCCAGGACTGAGCCCTGTGGGACACCACTTGTGACAGGCTTTGAGTCTGACATGGCGCCAGCAACTCTGACCCTGTGAGTTCTGTCACTTAGCCAATTTGCAAACCATCTTGTGACATATGGGTTTACATTTAAGCTGATGAGTTTTTCAATGATACCTGAGTGGGGTATTATGTCGAAAGCCTTTGCCAGGTCGAGGTAGGCTGTGTGGACTGCCTTTCCCTCATCAATGGCCTTGGTGACTGTTTCGAAAAAGTCAACCAGGTTTAAAAGGCATGATCTGCCCTTGACAAAGCCGAACTGGGTCGGATCCAAAGTCTGCAAGTCTCCTATGTCTTTATTTATGAGTTCCATTATGATCCTCTCCATAGCTTTGCAGATCAAGCTTGTCAAGCTGATGGTACAGTAATTTCCCGGGTCGGTGGAGGCACTGCCTTTGTGAAGTGGGACCACAGTTGCCATACACCACTCCTTAGGCACGTATCCTGAGGTGAGGCTAAGATTAAACAGATGCCCTAACTGCGGGTTTAATTCCTCATTGAGTTTGTGGAGCACACATCCGGGAACACCATCTGGTCCCATGGATGCTGTGTTTTTTGCCTTGGAGAGAGCAGTTCTCACCTGAGCGTTTGAGATGTTTGGGGGGCTATAATTCTCTGGTATAGATATCTCACCTTTTGGGGGGGAGGGGGGGGGAGTTTGCACTGAACCTGTCAGCCAGTATGTTGGCAATGTCTGTAGGTTCAGTAATTTTTACATCATTTTGAACTAATTCTGAGCATATCTGGGAGTTTCCTCCCAGGTTTCTAACATAGCTAAAGAAGGCCTTATGATTGTCCTTTGACTCCTTAGTGACTTTTCTCTCAAAATTTGCCTTGGATGATTTTATGAGAGATCTTAGTTTTTTACTTATAATGATCAAGGGTGTTTTCCCTTTTAAGGATTTTGCTCTATCTTGTAGTAGCTTCCTCCTTTTGTTGTAGAGCTTGTTTATGGCTGGGGTCCACCAAACTGGATGCTTGCCTTTGGTACAAAGAGTCTTTGTTTTGTTTGGGATTGCCCGATCCATGCAGTCCTGTAGGTGCTGGTAGAAGGCATTTGTAAGTGATTCAGCGGCTTGAGTAATGGTTTCCGCAGTCTCGGGGGCCTTAAAAGAGACCACACCAGCCTTTAGAAGTGTGAAGTCGGCTTTTGAGAAGTTCTTCACTGTGGTCTTTTTTATCTGGGGTGGGGGCGGGATGTGGACTTCCAGTGAGATTAGTTTATGGTCCGATCTTACCAGTGAAGGGTATACCTCTGGTGTTGAACATTGTGACCCCATGTTCGTGATGATGAGATCTAGTATGTTATCTCCTCTTGTGGGGATGGTGACTAGTTGTTCCATGGCATTTGAGTTTATGAACTCTAGGAACCTTTGGGCTAGAGTGTTGGGGCTTGAGTAGTGATCCCAGTCTATATTCGGGTAGTTGAAATCACCTAGTATGATGGTGTTTGGAGATACATTTATCCCCTCCAGTGTTTTCAGGAAAGCTATGTGAGGTTCCTGAAATTGAGAGGATGGCCTGTAACATGCTACAAATTGCAGAGCAGTCTTGCCTATGGTTAATTGCACCTGGATGGTCTCCGATGCATCGTGCGTTGCCACCAACCTTGAGGTGTGGGTGTTCTTGATGAATATAGACACCCCCCCTCCTTTCTTGGTGTTGTCCAGATTTTGGGGCCGGAACGCATGATATGAGGTAAAGCCTGATAATGCCGGGGTGCTCTCAGGAGCCTTGAATCAGGTTTCAGTCACAGCACAGACATCGATGTTCTCCATACTGAGAAGGGCCTTGAGTGCGTGCATCTTGAGGTTGAGACTTCTGGCATTGAGCAGCATTACCCTTAGTTTTTTTCCTTTTTTGTGTTCTAGGGTGGTAGATTTAGAATTTGAGCCTTGCCTAAAAAAGGCACTATGGGGGTGGCAAGAGCCTTTGCCAATATCCAGAAGCCCAGGGGTGACAGGTGCAAGCCATCCCTTCCGAAGCAGCATGGCTTGTCCAGCATGTCATCCCAGGCAGACAGACATTAGATCCCCTTTGAATGACACCAGAGTTTAAGCCAATTATTAAAGCTGATCATCTTGTCTCTGTATTGTGGCATCATTCTTGGTGAAGGTAGGATACTGCTCAAGGTCAGGGTCATACCTGCCTGGGCTACATAATCAGAGAGCTCCTCTATGTCTCTTTTCATGTAGTCCAAGGAGGTACGTCTCAGGTCGTTCACACCAGCGTGGACAATGACAGAGTCGTACTTGTACCTGCTGTTGAGAGATCTGAGTGCTTGCGTTATGTGGCGGATTCTAGCACCCGACAGGCAGCTTACTGTGACCTTTTCCTTGTTCAATCTGGAGAGCGGGACGTCAGTGTGTCTGACTATGGAGTCACCAATGACGAGTGTGTCTGACATTGTGTTTGGCCTTAAGGGCTGTGACTGTTTGGCACACTGACTATGTGGTCTATGTGTTGCATGTGTTGTGTCCTGAGGTGGCAGTTGTTTGGGTGTCTGCTTTGGTGGCCTCTGCTCTTTTGGTAGATTTTTGATCAGAGCTGCCGAATATGTCTTTGTGTATTTAATTGTATGATTTGAAGTTGTGATAGTACTATGTGAGACTGGGTTTGTGGTGTGTGAGGTTACCTTCTCCTCCTGTCTGGTCTTACCAGTCCTATGTTGAGAGAGCTCAGCCTCCAGTTTGGCTATATAGTTGCATCTCTCGCATGTATTTGTGTTTTGTGGGAGAAGGAGAGGGTTGTCCGTGTACATGAGACAATTGTAACATTGCCTCAATATTCCCAGATTCACCAGCTGAGCAGGAGAGGACGCTAGCAACTGATCCCTCGACATGCTAGAAGGAATAGACAAGGACTTTAAAAGACTCCGGGGGATGTGGGTGATCGAAAGGGGTTTTTGGCTGGTGGAGTACTATGTATAATAAAAGTGCTATATCAAGTAAAAAAGTACTTTAGGAGCAAGTGCTAGGCTTTACAGATAGAGAATATTCTACTTGGGAATCAAGTAGAGCTGAGATTTTTAGATATAGAATACGCTGTTTAGATCCGCAGTACAGTTCAAGGAAGGCTGTTTTGAGGGAAAATTTGAAGAGTGGACTTTAGGTAGCCTGAATAGTTTAACCTTGATTAAATGCCGCTGCTCTTGTGTGCTCCTGTAGCAACTCCGCGCTAAAACGTGCTTTATAGAAGGGGGCTGGAAAAAACAGGAAATGACCCAAAATGGCCAATGAATTACCAGTTGCTGTCTCTAACCACTCCTCTGAGGACAAACAGGCAGCTCAGTACTCCCCACTCTCACTGGTGAGTAAAGAAACTTCCCTCTGGCCACACAAAAAAATGGAGGAACACAGGAACCAAATACAAAGCCCAGGGATCAGCAAAATCTGATCACTAGAACAACTAGCTAGGAAAGTTAGGAAAGCAGAAGTACTTTTTTGTTTTTTTTACACACACAGACAGAAAATACAGTAAATGCTTGGTTTTTCGACTAAATGCTATCAAAGGCTAGTACACTTGAGTGTATTAGCCTGTTTGTTAACTTATAAGCAAAACTTTAGGTAAGAAGTACAGTCAACAAATTAAGCTCAGAAAAACAGAGAAAACAGGTAATATAACAATAATATAAGCACAAACAGTGGTCAAAATGCACAAAAGGTCGAAAAAAGCAATAAAAAAATGCTTAAAAATACTTATAATCAGGAAAGTCGCTTTTCTGCTCTCTGCTGCCTTAGGAACTCTGCAGGGGACCACGTGGAGCTATGCCAAGTTCTCTAATGCCAGAAAAGCCCACCAAAGCGTGCTTTATAGCAGGGGGCTGAAAAAACAGGAAATGACCCAAAATGGCCAATGAATTACCAGTTGCTGTCTCTAACCACTCCTCTGAGGACAAACAGGCAGCTCAGTACTCCCCACTCTCACTGGTGAGTAAAGAAACTTCCCTCTGGCCATACAAGAAAATGGAGGAACACAGGAACCAAATACAAAGCCCAGGGATCAGCAAAATCTGATCACTGGAACAACTAGCTAGGAAAGTTAGGAAAGCAGAAGTATTTTTTTGTTTTTTTTTAGTTTGTTTACACACACAGACAGAAAATACAGTAAATGCTTGTTTTTTTGACTAAATGCTATCAAAGGCTAGTACACTTGAGTGTATTCGCCTGTTGGTTAACTTATAAGCAAAACTTAAGCTAAGAAGTGCAGTCAACAAATTAAGCTCAGAAAAACAGAGAAAATAGGTAATATAACAATAATATAAGCACAAACAGTGGTCAAAATGCACAAAAGGTCGAAAAAAGCAATAAAAATGCTTAAAAAATACTTATAATCAGGAAAGTCGCTTTTCTGCTCTCTGCTGCCTTAGGAACTCTGCAGGGGACCACGAGGAGCTATGCCAAGTTCTCTAATGCCAGAAAAGCCCGCCAAAGCGTGCTTTATAGCAGGGGGCTGGAAAAAACAGGAAATGACCCAAAATGGCCAATGAATTACCAGTTGCTGTCTCTAACCACTCCTCTGAGGACAAACAGGCAGCTCAGTACTCCCCACTCTCACTGGTGAGTAAAGAAACTTCCCTCTGGCCATACAAGAAAATGGAGGAACACAGGAACCAAATACAAAGCCCAGGGATCAGCAAAATCTGATCACTGGAACAACTAGCTAAGAAAGTTAGGAAAGCAGAAGTATTTTTTTGTTTTTTTTTAGTTTTTTTACACACACAGACAGAAAATACAGTAAATGCTTGGTTTTTCGACTAAATGCTATCAAAGGCTAGTACACTTGAGTGTATTAGCCTGTTGGTTAACTTATAAGCAAAACTTTAGCTAAGAAGTGCAGTCAACAAATTAAGCTCAGAAAAACAGAGACAACAGGTAATATAACAATAATATATGCACAAACAGTGGTCGAAATGCACAAAAGGTCGAAAAAAGCAATAAAAATGCTTAAAAAATACTTATAATCAGGAAAGTCGGTTTTTCTGCTCTCTGCTGCCTTAGGAACTCTGCAGGGGACCACGAGGAGCTATGCCAAGTTCTCTAATGCCAGAAAAGCCCGCCAAAGCGTGCTTTATAGCAGGGGGCTGGAAAAAACAGGAAATTACCCAAAATGGCCAATGAATTACCAGTTGCTGTCTCTAACCACTCCTCTGAGGACAAACAGGCAGCTCAGTACTCCCCACTCTCACTGGTGAGTAAAGAAACTTCCCTCTGGCCACACAAGAAAATGGAGGAACACAGGAACCAAATACAAAGCCCAGGGATCAGCAAAATCTGATCACTGGAACAATTAGCTAGGAAAGTTAGGAAAGCAGAAGTATTTTTTTGTCTTTTTTTAGTTTTTTTACACACATAGACAGAAAATACAGTAAATGCTTGGTTTTTCGACTAAATGCTATCAAAGGCTAGTACACTTGAGTGTATTAGCCTGTTGGTTAACTTATAAGCAAAACTTAAGCTAAGAAGTGCAGTCAACAAATTAAGCTCAGAAAAACAGAGAAAACAGATAATATAACGATAATATATGCACAAACAGTGGTCGAAATGCACAAAAGATCGAAAAAAGCAATAAAAATGCTTAAAAAATACTTATAATCAGGAAAGTCGCTTTTTCTGCTCTCTGCTGCCTTAGGAACTCTGCAGGGGACCACGAGGAGCTATGCCAAGTTCTCTAATGCCAGAAAAGCCCGCCAAAGTGTGCTTTATAGCAGGGGGATGGAAAAAACAGGAAATGACCCAAAATGGCCAATGAATTACCAGTTGCTGTCTCTAACCACTCCTCTGAGGACAAACAGGCAGCTCAGTACTCCCCACTCTCACTGGTGAGTAAAGAAACTTCCCTCTGGCCACACAAGAAAATGGAGGAACACAGGAACCAAATATAAAGCCCAGGGATCAGCAAAATCTGATCACTGGAACAACTAGCTAGGAAAGTTAGGAAAGCAGAAGTATTTTTTTTGTTTTTTTTTAGTCTTTTTTACACACACAGACAGAAAATACAGTAAATGCTTGTTTTTTTGACTAAATGCTATCAAAGGCTAGTACACTTGAGTGTATTAGCCTGTTTGTTAACTTATAAGCAAAACGTAAGCTAAGAAGTGCAGTCAACAAATTAAGCTCAGAAAAACAGAGAAAACAGGTAATATAACAATAATATATGCACAAACAGTGGTCGAAATGCACAAAAGGTCAAAAAAAGCAATAAAAATGCTTAAAAAATACTTATAATCAGGAAAGTCGCTTTTTCTGCTCTCTGCTGCCTTAGGAACTCTGCAGGGGATGACAAGGAGCTATGCCAAGTTCTCTCATGTCAGAAAAGCCCGCCCAAGCGTGCTTTATAGCAGGGGGCTGGAAAAAAACAGGAAATTACTTAAATGGCCAATGAATTACCAGTTGCTGTCTCTAACCACTCCTCTGAGGACAAACAGGCAGCTCAGTACTCCCCATTCTCACTGGTGAGTAAAGAAACTTCCCTCTGGCCACACAAGAAAATTGAGGAACACAGGAACCAAATACAAAGCCCAGGGATCTGCAAAATCTGATCACTGGAACAACTAGCTAGGAAAGTTAGGAAAGCAGAAGTATTTTTTGTTTTTTTTTTTGTTTTTTTTACACACACAGACAGAAAATACAGTAAATGCTTGGTTTTTCGACTAAATGCTATCAAAGGCTAGTACACTTGCGTGTATTAGCCTGTTGGTTAACTTATAAGCAAAACTTAAGCTAAGAAGTGCAGTCAACAAATTAAGCTCAGAAAAACAGAGAAAACAGGTAATATAACAATAATATATGCACAAACAGTGGTCGAAATGCACAAAAGGTCGAAAAAAGCAATAAAAATGCTTAAAAAATACTTATAATCAGGAAAGTCGCTTTTTCTGCTCTCTGCTGCCTTAGGAACTCTGCAGGGGACCACGAGGAGCTATGCCAAGTATGTTTAAGAAGGATTCCTAATATACTAATTGTGTTAAAATGTATGCCTACAACAGCAGTTACAATACCAAGTTACTAGCCTTTGCGGCCTTTAAGGATTCCTAATATACTAATTGTGTTAAAATGTATGTTAACAACAGAAGTTACAATACCAAGTCACTAGCCTTTGCTGCCTTTAAGAAGGATTCCTAATATACTAATTGTGTTAAAATATATGTTTACAACAGCAGTTACAATACCAAGTTACTAGCCTTTGCTGCCTTTAAGAAGGATTCCTAATATACTAATTGTGTTAAAATGTAAGCCTACAACAGCACTTACAATACCAAGCTACTAGCCTTTGCTGCCTTTAAGGATTCCTAATATACTAATTGTGTTAAAATGTATGCCTACAACAGCACTTACAATACCAAGCTACTAGCCTTTGCTGCCTTTAAGAAGGATTCCTAATATACTAATTGTGTTAAAATGTAAGCCTACAACAGCACTTACAATACCAAGCTACTAGCCTTTGCTGCCTTTAAGGATTCCTAAAATACTAATTGTGTTAAAATGTAAGCCTACAAGAGCACTTACAATACCAAGTTACTAGCCTTTGCTGCCTTTAAGGATTCCTAATATACTAATTGTGTTAAAATGTATGCCTACAACAGCAGTTACAATACCAAGTTACTAGTCTTTGCTGCCTTTTGATAATTTTTTTTCTAAAAGAAAGAAAACGTATATTTAACCACATTCACTAGATACTGGTGGCATTTGAATCTATCTATAAAGCAGATTTAAGAACTGCATAAAATCTTGCTCCAAAACAAAAAAAAAACTCAGTGGAAAAGACTGTCTTGGTAATTTCAGCCATCACCACCACCAACAGACTAAGAATCAGGAAGGCTGAGAAGGATTGTGGAGTACTTCTGATGGATACCGAGCAATTAATCAATGCAATGGAAATGACATTGAATATGGACTCTATAAATTAATGGCATTGTATGACATAAACAGATGCAATAGAATAGACTGTGACTTAGTAACCATATCACACTTAAATGGTATCATCATCTTAGAGCTGATAAACCAAACATTTCCAAATTCTTTGCAATAATTAAGATACATAATTCTCCTACTTAGACTCCATTAAGAGCTGTTCTGTTTGCTATTGGACGCAAAACAAAACTAATGTCCAGCTGTGCGGATGAAATGCAATCACATGCTCTACAGAATGGCAGACCATACATAAAAGATTCATGGCACTTTCTGGTGAATGTTGATAGTGTATCTGGCTAGTAATGATTTAAAAGATCTGTGCATAATTACACCAGTGCATAGGTATTGAAACAGTCCAAGATTACTTCTGGGGTATTAATTTTGTTACTATGACTCATACAGATATGTTGTGGTAATTATTGGATATTGTGTTATGTATTTTATTTACATTTACAGTACATTTTACAAACAGATTAACAGAGCAGCGATGAGGGCGTCCATGTGCTCATCACTTTCCAATACAGTATGGGAAAAATCTACATTTATGAGTCAATATTTTTTTCAGTGTATGAGATGTTATATTACACTGATAATATTTTTCATATGGAAAGATAATGGGGCAGAACTGAACAAGTTTCTAGATTTTGTAAATAACACTAATACTTTTATACAATTTATAGATATATAGTGAAGAAATTCTATGGATTTTCTGGATAGGTTCATAGGTTCATACTAGGCTATCTGCCCTGGGGCATTTATAAGCCTAGCCCGATTGTGTTTGGCTTACGCCACCCCTTGATTTGAGTATACTGTGCCCTTTTAAAAGTTTAGTTTACTGTGCCTCTGTCTAATAGTGACATGGAAGTAATCCCTGGGACAAACCTATGATCCCCCATCCACTCATCAAGATTCCTCTTGAAGAGAGTCAGTGAGGTGCTCTGCCTAGCATGAATTGGAATTCTATTCCAGAGTGAAGGGAGCCTCTAGGTTATGAATCTGTCCCTCCAGCATGTTCTATTTATTTCTGTGCTGAGGTTCAAGTCCCTCGAGCAAGTGGCTCTAAGGGATTTAGATTTACTGAGGTGGAGCATGTCCATTAATTCTGGGTTGGACATAGCTTTATGTGTCATGCATAGATCGCCTCGAAGTAGGAGATATGCAACTGAGTAGAGCTGGAGTTTTTTTAACCGAGCAGCATATGGCATCTGTTTGAGTCCCTTGATCCTCCTGGTGAGGTACTTTTGGGGTCTTTCTAATTGCTGCAGGTGTCGGGTTAGGTACATCCCAAAGGGGGCATTATATTCTATGATGGGCTTGATGAGGGATGAATAAAGGGGCACGATTACCTCTCTTGATCTAGATGTGAATCCTTTCATGCTGAGGTGGGCTATGTAGAAGGTCTTTCTAACCACTTTGGCAATGTGTTTGTCAAAGGAGAGATTGCTATAAACTTGGGTCCCTAGATCCCTAATTACTTTCTCTGTACTTAATGGGTTACCACCTATGTGGTCATTTGTGGGCACATTGTTTTTGCCAAAGGGTATGACTATACACTTTTTGGCATTTAGCTTTAGACCATGGCTCTGGCACCAGTTATCCATCTCTGCGAGACCTTTTTGAAGGATGTTTGTGTCAGCTGGCGAGTCGATTATGGCGCCCAGTTTGCAAGTCATCTGTGAACTTGGTGAGCCATAGTCCTCCCACGTTGGCCTGTACCTCAGAAAAGTAAATACTGAACAAGAGAGGTCCCAGGACAGAACCTTGTGGGACACCACTTGTGACCGGTTTCGAGTCTGACATGGCTCCAGCAACTCTGACTCTGTGGGTTCTGTCTTTGAGCCAGTTTGCGACCCATCTTGTGACATAGGGGTTTATATTTTGGCTGGATAGCTTATCTATAATGCCCGAGTGGGGTATTGTGTCAAATGCCTTTGCGAGGTCCAGATAGGCTGTGTGGACTACCTTCCCTTCATCTATGGCCTTGGTGACTGTTTCGAAGAAGTCGACCAGGTTCAAAGGGCAGGATCTGCCCTTGACAAAGCCAAATTGGGTAGGATCTAGTGTCTGTAGGTCCCCAATGTCTTTGTTTATGAGTTCCATGATGATCCTCTCCATAGCCTTGCAGACTAGGCTAGTCAGGCTTATGGGGTGATAGTTTCCAGGGTCCACAGAGGTGCCACCTTTGTGGAGTTGGACCACTGTTGCTGTACGCCATTCTTTGGGCACATATCCTGTAGTGAGGCTGAGATTGTACAGCAGTTTTACTTGAGGGATTAGTTATTCTTGGAGTTCATGTAGGATGCAACCCGGGATGCCATCTGGTCCCATGGAAGCAGTGTTTTTTGCTTTGGAGAAGGCGGCCTTCACCTCAGCATCAGAGATGTTTGAGAGGCTGCACTCTGTTGGGATAGATACTTGCTCTTTTGGGGGGGAGGGGGTGGAGAAGTTTGGACTGAACCTGTCTGCCAGGATATTACCGATGTCTGTGGGTTCAGTGTATTTTTTGTCGTTTAGAATCAACTCAGAACAAGTCTGGGAGTTGCATCCCAGGTTCCTAACATAACTGAAAAAAGCCTTATGATTGTCTTTAGTGTCCTGTGCAATTTTTCTCTCGAAGCTGGCCTTGGAGGATTTTATGAGGGATCGTAATTTTTTGCTAGTACTGATCAGAGATGCCTTCCCTTTTAGGGATTTTGCTCTATCATGTAGTAGCTTCCTCCTTCTGTTGTACAGTTTATTTATGGCTGGGTCCACCAGACTGGAGGCCTGCCTTTGGATGATTGGGTCTTGATTTTGTTTGGGATAGCATGATCCATGCATTCCTGGAGATGTCCGTAGAATGCGTTTATATAGGATTCTTCAGTTTGGGCCGTAGTTTCCACTGGCTCTGGGGCCTTGAAGGATTCCACTTCAGTTTTGAGAAGTGTGAAGTTCGCTTTTGAGAAGTTTTTCACTGTGGTTTTCTGGGCTGGGGGTGGGGTTGGGATGTGGATATCCAGTGAAATTAATTTATGGTCTGATCTTACCAATGAGGGATATACTTCTAGTATGGAGCATAGAGTCCCCATGTTGGTAATGATCAGGTCTAGTATGTTTTCCCCTCTTGTGGGAGTGGTGACTAGTTGTTCCATAGCATTTGAGTTTATAAATTCCAGGAACCTTTGGGCTAAGGTGCTGGGGCTTGAGTAATGCTCCCAGTCTATGTTTGGGTAGTTGAAGTTGCCCAATATAATGGTGTTCGGAGAGATATTCATGTTCTCCAATGTTTTCAGGAAAGCCGAGTGGGATTCCTGACTTTGAGAAGGTGGTCTGTAGGATGCTATAAACTGAAAAGCAGTCTTGCCCACTGTCAGTTGCACATGGATGGTCTCTGATACTTTGTGCAATGCCACTAACCTGGAGGTGTGGATATCCTTGATAAATATGGAAACTCCCCCTCCTTTTGTGGTTCGATCCAGGTTTTGGGGCCGAAAAGCATAATATGAGGTATAACCTGGCAGTTCTGGGGTGATTTCTCGGGAGCCTTGAACCAGGTTTCTGTCACTTCACAGATATCGATGTTCTCCATACTGAGGAGAGCTTTGAGTGCATGCATCTTGAGGTTAAGACTTCTGGCATTTAGCAGCATTACCCTTAGTTTCTTGTTCCTTGTGCTGTCTATGGAGGTGGGCTTGACTTTTGAGCCTTGCCTAAAAAAGGTACTATGGGGGTGGTAAGATCCTTTGCCAATATCCAAAAGCCCAGGGGTGACAGGTGCAAGCTGTCCCTAGCAAAGCAACGTGGCTTGTCGAGCATGTCATCCCTAGGCTGACAGACACTGGATCCCCTTTGAATGATACCAAAATTTTAGTCAATTGTTAAAATCGATCATTTTGTCTTTATACTGTGGCATCATTCTAGGTGAGGGTAAGATGCTGCTCAAGGTCAGGGTCATACCGGCCTGGGCTACATGATCAGAGAGCTCCTCTATGTCTCTTTTCATGTAGTCAAGGGAGGTACATCTCAGGTCATTCATGCCAGCATGTACAATGATTGAGTCATATTTGTATTTGCTTTGGAGTGACCTGAGTGCTTGCGTTATGTGGCGGATCCTAGCGTCCGACAGGCAGCTCACTGTGACCTTCTCTTTATTCAGCCTGGTGAGTGGGACATCAGTGTGTCTGACAATACAGTCACCTATTACAAGAGTATCAGGTTTGTTATTCAGCCTTAAGGGCTGTGACTGCTTGGCACACTGACTTTGTGTGCTATGTGTTGTACATGTTTTGTTTTGGGGTAGCGTTTGCTTGGATGTCTGCTTTGGAGGTCTCTGTTGCTTAAGTAGATTTTTATTTAGAGCCTCCGAGTATGTTTTTGTGTTTTTATGTGTTTGGTTCGCTGTTGTGGTGGGACTATGTGATACTGAAATTGTGTTGTGTGAGGTTGCCTTCTCCTCCTGACTGGTTACACCAGTTTTGAGATGAGAGAGCTCAGCCTCCAGTTTGGCTATATGGTTGCATCTCTCACATATATTTGAACCTGTTTGGAGGAGGAGAGGGTTGTCCGTGTACATGAGACAGTTGTAACATTGCCTCAGAATTCCCAGATTCACCAGCTGGACTGGAGAGGAAACCATTGACTGACCTTTGGACATGCTAGAGTAATATTGAAAACTGAATTAGAACGGACCAATAGGGGACAAGGTAATCATAGAGAGTATAAGAGTAAGTAGTGCTTATGGTTCATTAGTGCTAACTTGTAAAATTACTAATTTGGACCAGTGAGGGGCCTTAGAATGAGAATATGGTGTTTAATTTGAGAGATAGAGCAGTTCCAAGGGGAAAAAGTGAAGAGCAGACCCTGTGGAGCCAAGAATAGTTTAAACCCAATTAGGCAGCGCTGCCCAATGTTGCGCTATGTGCAAAAATGAGCAAAACCACGCAAAAGATGGTTTTAAGAGAGGGAGATCAAGGAGTTAGGAATTGACCCAAAATGGCCAATAAAACTACAGTTTCAAGGCAGTAACCACTCCCACAGGGGCAGGCAGGCTGCTCAATGTTTATCACTGCCACTGATGAAGACAGAGACTTCCCTTTAGCCCAAGCAAACAATGGCCTCCAAGAAACTTACAAACAGTTCAGAACAGCAAATCTGTAACTGAACTTTTTTAAATCTCAGAAAAGTGGGAATAAAGCAAGATTTTTTTGTTTTTTTTGTTTTTTTTAAAGAAAGCAGAGGTTCACAAGTATCAACAAGTTAGAACAGTGCAGTAAATGACCCCACACTTGAGTGCTAGGCCAGAGACAGATAAAATGCAAGTTTTAAGAAAAAAAACAATTTTAAAAATAAGTGCAAGCAGGAAATTCAGTAATCAGCTCTAGGTTGTGTTCTAAATACAGTTACCAACACAGAAATCAAGTTTAACAAGCCAGAAAATGCTCAAAAGTAGGCGGCAATGCAAAAAAACTTAACAAATAATCTGAAGCAAAATACTTAAAATCTCAAAAGTGTCTCCTTTCTTCTCTCAGCGTTTTCTCCCCTTGGTGGGTGCTTCACCAACAGCCAACAAGTCCAAAAAGATGCCAAGACCACAAGGTAATCGGGTTTTAAGAGAGGGAGATTAAGGAGTTAGGAATTGACCCAAAATGGCCAATAAAACTACAGTTTCAAGGCAGTAACCACTCCCACAGGGGCAGACAGGCTGCTCAATGTTTATCACTGTCACTGATGAACACAGAGACTTCCCTTTAGCTCAAGCAAACAATGGCCTCCAAGAAACTTACAAACAGTTCAGAACAGCAAATCTGTAATTGAACTTTTTTTAAATCTCAGAAAAGTGGGAAAAAAGCAAGATTTTTTTGTTTTTTGTATTTTTTTAAGGAAAGCAGAGGTTCACAAGTATCAACAAGTTAGAACAGTGCAGTAAATGATCCCACACTTGAGTGCTAGGCCAGAGACAGATAAAATGCAAGTTTTAAGAAAACAAAAACGATTTTAAAAATATGTGCAGGCAGGAAATTCACTAATCAGCTCTAGGTTGTGTTCTAAATACAGTTACCAACACAGAAATCAAGTTTAACAAGCCAGAAAATGCTCAAAAGTAGGTGACAATGCAGAAAAACTTAACAAATAATCTGAAGCAAAATACTTAAAATCTCAAAAGTGGCACCTTTCTTCTCTCAGCATTTTCTCCTCTGGGTGGGTGCTTCACCAATAGCCAACAAGTCTGAAAAGATGCCAAAACCACAAGGCAATCGGGTTTTAAGAGTGGGAGATCAAGGAGTTAGGAATTGACCCAAAATGGCCAATAAAACTACAGTTTCAAGGCAGTAACCACTCCCACAGGGGCAGGCAGGCTGCTCAATGTTTATCACTGCCACTGATGAACACAGAGACTTCCCTTTAGCCCAAGCAAACAATGGCCTACAAGAAACTTACAAACAGTTCAGAACAGCAAATCTGTAACTGAACTTTTTTAAATCTCAGAAAAGTGGGAAAAAAGCAAGATTTTTTTGTTTTTTTGTTTTTTTTTTAAGGAAAGTATAGGTTCATAAGTATCAACAAGTTAGAACAGTGCAGTAAATGACCCCACACTTGAGTGCTAGGCCAGAGACAGATAAAATGCAAGTTAAGAAAAAAAAAGATTTTAAAAATAAGTGCAGGCAGGAAATTCAGTAATCAGCTCTAGGTTATGTTCTAAATACAATTACCAACACAGAAATCAAATTTAACAAGCCAGAAAATGCTCAAAAGTAGGCGGCAAGGCAGAAAAACTTATCAAGTAATCTGAAGCAAAATACTTAAAATCTCAAAAGTGGCTCCTTTCTTCTCTCAGTGTTTTCTCCTCTTGGTGGGTGCTTCACCAACAGCCAACAAGTCCGAAAAGATGCCAAAACCACGAGGCAATCAGGTTTTAAGAGAGGGAGATCAAGGAGTTAGGAAATGACCCAAAATGGCCAATAGAACTACAGTTTCAAGGCAGTAACCACTCCCACAGGGGCAGGCAGGCTGCTCAATGTTTATCACTGCCACTGATGAACACAGAGACTTCCCTTTAGCCCAAGCAAACAATGGCCTCCAAGAAACTTACAAACAGTTCAGAACAGCAAATCTGTAACTGAACTTTTTTAAATCTCAGAAAAGTGGGAAAAAAGCAAGATTTTTTTTGTTTTTTTTTTTTTTTTTTAAGGAAAGCAAGTATCAACAAGTTAGAACAGTGCAGTAAATGACCCCACACTTGAGTGCTAGGCCAGGGACAGATAAAATGCAAGTTTTAAGAAAAAAAATTATTTTAAAAATAAGTGCAGGCAGGAAATTCAGTAATCGCAGGCAGGAAATTCAGTATCAAACATCTGTTTGATTCTGAAAATGCCATGGTAAACATGCATGTAGTCCAAAAGCAAACATTTAGTAGCACTTATATGCAAGCTAGTAACTGCCATCCATAGTTCAGCAAGGACAATGTTATAAAGGAGCAAGCAGTCAGGTTGCACAGGCTAGTATTTAAAGATACACAATTTGTTTGTATGAGTTGAATACCCTGAAAGACATAGCTATAGAGAAGACATATGTCAAGAACAAAATTACAACAATTTCTGATGAAATGAATACAGGAAAGAGACATGAGTTACAAACCTATTGTAAATAATGATCTCATAGTGAAAGTTAGTGATCAGAGAAGTCTGAATGATTTTAATTAACGCATTTGGTCTTGAATGTAGTCTATGCAGTGAAAATGCTAAGAGAATAATTATGACCCACAATAGAACATCTCAAAGGCCATGCAGAATTATTAAAAAAATGGGAGCTATGCTTAAGGTCACATTAAAGAAAAACACATATTTAAAGGCAAATTTTGAAAATAAACCATCAAGTTAATCTATGAGAAAAAAACGTTGCTGTGATCTTAGCCAAGTACGCTTCAATTATAGAAAATTTCAATAAATAAAGGTTAAAAAGTGCAATGGTAAGCCTGCTGCAACTTATCCTCATGTCATCTGTAAATACTGCAAATATGTTCACAGTGGTTCTTACATGATAGCAAATAAATGCAAGAGAGGTCGTGATTCTAGGACCGTATGATTATAGTTCTGCTTAAGTGGAATATTCTGCACTGTACGACAGCTGTAATGGAATCTTTGTAGGCAGGATGTCTTACAACCTATCACACAAATATATGAACATGTTTAAACCATCAGACACAAATGATACAGAAATGCTTTAGATAAACATTCAGTCTCTTTCAGTAGTTTCAGGAAATTTTACATGTTCAAATTGGATCCAGTTGTCAATGACAGTACAAGAAGAGGCACAGAGACTTTATTAATTACTAAAGTGCCCTGCTGGCAGCTAAGGGTGAAAGCACCAAAGATACCAAGCAAGAATTACTCTGTGAATATTAAATGTATTTTGAAACAGAAGCCTGCGAAGATATGATTCTATCTTATACATGTTTTAACTATGTTTCACTATTTGAGTAAGCAGATTGTTTTGTGTCACTTGTTTATGTATTTGCTATTATTGGTGGGATTTAATCAAGTGATGTAAAAAAAATAAGTATTTAAAATCTTTCTTTTAGGGCGATTCATTTCTAACGAAATATCAATGCAATGAAGGGAGGAAAGTGTTAAATAATACAGTTTGTTTTAATGCATTTAATCTAAATGAGTTAGAAGTATTCAGATTTAGTTAATGACTTTTTATTTTAATTGTGACCGTACCTTGTTAGGAAAAAAATATGTCGGGATGATTAAAGATATTTAAAAAATAAACTGACAATGTAGAGCCACAAAGAAACTCAAATTGGAATGAATGGGTTAGATCAAAAAATGTCCAGGTTTTCCTTCAGTTTATATGGCACGCATATACTTATTTGCTTCTGGTACTGTTGGTGATTTCACTGGTTTTGAATCAGAGTTTTGTACTTCTAAAGATATGTTCTGTGTAAAAATAAAAGGGGATAGAACCAGAAAATGCTGACTCTTAAAGTTGACAACTTAATTCGTCTTCAGAAGAGAGAAAAAATGCAGAGCACCAGGAAGTCAACTTTATGTAATTGATTAATCTCCCACTTTAACCACAATACCAAATGCATGAAGCACTTCCTGTACCAGCTTTCCAAATGAATACAATCAGTTTTAAGATTTAATATTATTTTGGAGTTCTTGTCTCTAATGTTAGGGTTTATCTGTGACTGCTGAATAACAGGTTGAAGTTATCCAGGCATATGCAATATAATTATTGTATAATCAGTCAGTGGCAGAATATGCTGGTAGCAGTTCATTCTGCGCAATGTACATACACTGACATAAACTGTCTCACATACACACACACACACACACACACACACACACACACACACACACACACACACACACACACACACACACACACACGCACACACATGCACACACACACACACACACACACACACACACACACACACACACACACACACACACACAACTCACCCA
>NC_056751.1:765318480-765443480 GCF_019279795.1 Protopterus annectens
AGTATTGTCGCCTCACAGCAAGAGGTTCTCCAGTTCAATTCTTGGCTGGAGCACCTTCTGTGCGGAGTCTGCATGTCCTCCCCATGGTCAAGTGAACTTATTTATTTATTTATTTATTGACATTTGTTAACCGGGTTTGTCCAACTGGGCCTGTGGCCCATTTTCAGTGGAGACCCGAGGAGAAAAGCTCCAGTAATACATTTTAAAACAAGTACAATTTTAAACAATATTGATATAATAGCAGTTATAGCAAAATGATTCACATATGTTGGGATCAAATGCCTATCAGCCTGGGATGACATGCTCGACAATCCACGATGCTTCACTAGGGACGGTTTGCACCTGACACCCCTGAGCTTTCGGATATTGGCAAAGGCTCTTGCTACCCCCATAGTGCCTTTTTTAGGCAAGGCTCAAAAGACAAACCCACCTCCATAGGTATCACAAGGGATAAGAAACTAAGAGTAATGCTACTCAACGCCAGAAGTCTAAACCTCAAGATGCACGCACTCGAAACTCTCCTTAGCATGGAGAACATCGATATCTGTGCAGTAACAGAAACCTGGTTCAAGGCTCCAGAGAGCACCCCAGCACTACCAGGTTATACCTCATACCATGCTTTTCAGCCCCAAAACTTGGACTGAACCACAAAAGGAGGGGGTGTATCAATATTCGTCAAAGATACCCACACCTCCAGGTTGGTGGCACAGCACGAAGCATCAGAGACTATCCATGTGCAACTAACAGTGGGTAAAACTGCCTTCCAGTTTATAGCCTGCTACAGACCACCCTCCCAAACCCAGGAACCCCACTCGGCCTTCCTGAGAACACTGGAAAATATGAAGGTCTCTCCAAACACCATTATATTGGGTGACTTCAACTACCCAAACATAGACTGGGAGCATTACTCTAGCTCCAACACCCTAGCCCAAAGGTTCCTAGAATTTATAAACTCAAATGCTATGGAACAACTTGTTACCACTCCCACAAGAGGGGAAAACATACTGGACCTGATCATCACCAACATGGGGACTCTATGCTCCAGACCAGAAGTGTATCCCTCACTGGTAAGATCAGACCATAAACTAATCTCACTGGATATTCACATCCCAACCTCACCCCCTGCCCAGAAAACCACAGTGAAAAACTTCTCTAAAGCAAATTTCACACTCCTCAAAACTGAGGTGGAATCCTTCAAAGCCCCCGGGCATGTGGAAAATATGGCCCAGACGGCAGAATCCTTTATAAATGCATTCTTTGAACACCTTCAGGAATGCATGGATCATGCAATCCCAAATAAAACCAAGACCCAATCCTCCAAAGGCAGACGTCCTGTCTGGTGGACCCCAGCCATAAACAAACTATACAATAGAAGGAGGAAGCTACTACATGATAGAGCAAAATCACAAAAAGGGAAGGCATCTCTGATCAGTATTAGCAAAAAAACTACGGGCACTCATAAAATCATCTAAGGCCAGCTTCGAGAGAAAAATTGCACAGTACACTAAGGATAATCACAAGGCTTTCTTTAGTTATGTTAGGAACCTGGGTGGGAATCCCCAGATATGCTCAGAATTAGTCCAAAATGACAAAAAATACACCGAACCCACAGACATTGCCAACATCCTAGCTGACAGGTTCAGCGCAAACTCCCCCCCCACCAAAGGGGCAAATATTTATCCCAGCAGAGTGCTGCCCCCCTGACATCTCAGATGCTTGGGTAAGAGCTACCCTCTCCAAAGCAAAAACACAGCATCAATGGGACCAGACGGTGTCCCGGGCAGCATCCTACATGAACTCCAAGAAGAGCTAAACCCAAACATAAAACTACTGTTCAATCTCAGCCTTACTACAGGATATGTACCCAAAGAGTGGTGTACAGCAACAGTGGTCCCTCTCCACAAAGGTGGTGCCTCAACGGATCCTGGAAACTATCGCCCCATAAGCCTGACTAGCTTGGTCTGCAAAGCTATGGAAAGGATCATCATGGACCTCATAAATAAAGATATTGGGGACCTACAGACACTGGATCCTACCCAGTTTGGCTTTGTTAAGGGCAGATCCTGCCTCTAAAATCTGGTCGATTTCTTTGAAACAGTCACCAAGGCCATTGACGAGGGGGAAGGTGTTCCACACAGCCTACCTGGACCTCGTAAAAGCCTTCAATACAATACCCCACTCTGGCATTATAGATAAGCTCACCAGCTTAAATATAAACCCCTATGTCACCAGATGGGTTGCAAACTGGCTCAAGGACAGAACCCACATGGTTAGAATTGCTGGAGCCATGTCAGACTCCAAACCAGTTACAAGTGGCATCCCACATGGCTATGTCCTGGGACCTCTCTTGTTTGTTATATATTTCTTGGAGGTACAGGCCAACATGGAAGGACTGTGGCTGACCAAGTTCACAGATGACTGCAAACTGGGCGCCATAATCAACTCTCCAGCCGACACAAGCATCCTCCAAAAGGGCCTCATAGAAACACACAACTGGTGCCAGAGCCATGGCCTCAAGCTAAACGCAAAAAAGTATATAGTCATCCCCTTTGGCAAAAACAAAGTGCCCACAAATTACCACATAGGTGGTAATCCATTAAGTACAGTGGAAGTAATTAGGGACCTGGGGACCCAAGTTGATAGCAATCTCTCATTTGACAACCACATGGCCAAAGTGGTTAGAAAAACATTTTATATAGCCCACCTAATCATGAAGGGATTCACATCTAGATCAGGGGAGGTCATCGTGCCTCTTTACTCATCCCTCATCAGGCCCATAATTGAGTACAATGCCCCTTTTGGGATGTATCTTACCAGACACCTGCAGCAACTGGAAAGACCCCAAAAGTACCTCACCAAGAGGATCAAAGGGCTCAAACAGATGCCATATGCTGCCCGGTTAAAGAAACTCCACCTCTACTCAGTGGCATACCACCTGCTCAGAGGCGATCTGTGCCTGACGTATAAAGCCATGTCCAACCCGGAATTAATGGACATGCTGCACCTCAGAAAATCCAAATCCCATCGAGCTATGCACTCGAGAGACTTGAACCTCAGCACTGAAATAAATAGGACATGCTGGAGGGATAGATTCATAACCCAAAGGCTCCCTTCACTCTGGAATAAAATCCCAGTCCAGGTTAGGCAGAGTCCCTCATTGACTCTCTTCAAGAGGAATCTTGATGAGTGGATGGGAGATCGTAGGTTTACCCCAGGTATCACTTCTGTGTCACTGTTAGACAGAGGCAGAGTATGAATCACCAAAATCCACGGCCACTGTACCCAAATCTCCAAAAAATGTGGTTAGAAGCAGTAAGTTAAGAACAGCACATTTATTGGTACGTAATCTGAATCACACCAAACAGCAGCAAACAATAAACCAAGCGCTTTCGCTCCGTTATTACCGAGCTTCTTCAAGGTAAAAAATCTGTTGTGTAGTCAGCCATGTTAAATACTAAATGCAACATCACATGACATACCCCCCCCCCCATGTGAATCATCCCTAATCAGTTTCTTAAAAATACAGTGTGTATAAACTGTTTCTGGGGCAGGCAGTATTACGGAGCCCTTAGCAAAATTTATAGATCATATAGCCAAAAGAGTCTTAACACCAATTACACATATTTGCAAAGACTCCTGGCATTTCTTAAAAGTTATTAACCGACAGATGTTTAGTCCAGAGCTATACATGGTAACCATTGATATTATAGACCAATTTCCAAGTATCCCTCACATAGTAGGACTTGAATGGTTTAGGCAAACTCTTACGCTTGACAGTACGCTGGCTAGCAATGTCATCAATTTAGTGGTGGACTTAATGGACACAGTTTTGACAAACAATTTTATTTACTTTAATGGAGAGTTTTTTCGCCAAAAGAAAGGCGTGGTGATGGGAGCATGCTGTGCTTCGCTATACGCCAATTGTGTACTCTACCATTGGGAGCAGGAATTTGTGTTCAATACACCATGGAAATAGTTCATTACACATTATACCAGATATTTAGACGATATTTGCCTACTATGGAATGGTTCTATTAATGACCTGAATGGGTTTTTGGAACACATCAATGGATGTACTGATTTTCTTAGATTCACTCACAACATTGACCAAGATGTTTTACATTATTTGGATGTAACATTAATTAAGGACTACGCAAACAGCTGTTTTCATTCCAAACTTTTTAGGAAGACTACCTTTTCTAAAGCGTACCTTCATTTTTGTAGTTGGCACCCTTTTTACCAGAAAAAAGGGATAGTTAAGGGCCAAATGATTAGAGCCTCGAGAATGTGTAGCACTTTTGAATATTTTTTGGAGGAAGTCAACACACTCTGTGGCTTATTTATAGAAAAAGGATATCCAGTCAACTTGATTGATGGATTGGCCCAGGAAGTTACTGATAACAGGGACTCTAGGTATTACCCTTTATTAGGTACCGGGATAGCCAGTACGGAGTTGGTGATAGACAACAACACCTCCAAATTTAAGAATAGTTTTGCATATACATATTCTTCAGACTCTCAGGTAATAGAACAGGTCATCTTAAAGTAATGGCCCATTATTTCAGTGAATGAAGATATAAAACATCTTATCCCTTTAGTGCCAGGTTTCGTTAGAAAAAGAGGAATGAATTTGAAAGAATTTTTTGAGAAAAATAAGGCTGTTAAGAATGAGTCCACTAGAATGAAGAAGGGTGCCCATAGATGTGGTTCATGTAACCAATGTGCCTTCATGTTGAATAAAGATGTTATTTCTATCCCTTCCAGAAATTTTAGATACAAGTTTAAACAATACTTTAATTGTGCCACCAAAGGAGTGGTATACCTGGGAATCTGCCTACATTGTCACAGTTTTTATGAAGGCAAGACAGAAAGGCTTTTTAGAAAAAGAGTCTATGAACATCAATATGATATTAGTAAGGGTAAAATGACCAATGCCTTTTTTAAGCATTCACAACTATGTGAAAATATGCAAATTAAGTTTACAATTCTAGAACAAGTGACACCCGACTCACGGGGAGGGAACTGGGAAGCTAGGTTGGAGTATCGGGAACTGTTTTGGCAGCTTAGACTGGACGCAATTAGACCACTGGGCATGAATGACGCCTTGAATATAAACAGTGTGCTCAAATTAAGAAGGGCACGATTATAACAGGGGTTCTTGTAGACTGCTTAAATTTCCCCATTAAACACACTGGTATTGGATGTACTTGCAGTTCAGCCTAATGCCTTAGTCTGGTTACCATGTGTTGTATTGGTAATGAAGATGTTACATTTATTTACTTTCATGGTTTAGTTTAATATTTATTATTGTCATGTTCATTACCATTTATTTTATTATTTTTTATGTGTTTTTACATGTGTTGTAATATATTATATATTTTCATTTTTGGCATTACTGAATTTAAAGTTGAGTTTGATTCTTGGATTGGAATATATATTTAATATTTAAGGAAAGTTTATACACACTGCATTTTTAAGAAACTGATTAGGGATGATTCACATGGGGGGGTATGTCATGTGATGTTGCATTTAGTATTTAACACGGCTGACTATACAACAGATGTTTTACCTTGAAGAAGCTCAGTAATAACTGAGCAAAAGCGCTTGGTTTATTGTTTGCTGCTGTTTGGTGTGATTCAGATTACATACCAATAAATGTGCTGTTATTAACTTACTGCTTCTAACCACATTTTTTGGAGATTTGGGTACAGTGGCCATGGATTTTGGTGATTCTTGGTCTTGTGTTCACATTTTTTGACATTCAGAGGCAGAGTATACTAACCTCGAAAAAGGACATAGCAAAATTAATTTAAAATGGGTGGCGAAAGCTAAACACACTCTGGCTAGGCTTATAAATGCCCTAGGGCAGATAGCTTAGTATGAACCTATGAACATATGAGATTGTGCAAGCATTATGGTATCAAAGTGGCTGAAAAACATTGGAAACACAAGCCATAGAGAATCATAGAAAATTATGAAGTTTACATCACATGGGATCACCCTATACCAACAGTCCAAAAGATAGATGCTAGAAAACGGACATAATGATCCAAGAAAAGAAGACAAAAGTAGCACTGATCATTGAAATTGCCACACCTAGTGACTATAGTGTCTTGCATACAGAGAGACACAAAGTCATAAAATACCTTGATCTGCAGGCAGAAATGAGAGCCATGTGGAAGAAAGATACCCAGACAGTTCCAATAGTAGTAGGAACAACTGGTCTTATAAAAAATAATTTACAATCATATTTAGAAATGTTACCAATTCATGTAACACTGTATGAATTGCAGAAGGAGTAATTGCTGGGCACATTGCGGATACTGCGAAGAGCACCTTTGGCTAACATCAAAGAGTGAAATAATACTAAGTTCATGAACTTTAATCGTATTCTGACTTAGGAATGGGGTCCATTCCTGTCATGGTATTAGAAACCCAAAAGACTTGGAGAAATCAAAAAAGGGAGAAGCCATAAATAAAACCCTATCAATATTATCATGTAGCATTTCTTATTTAAAATTAAACATTAACAATTACAAATTTCCCAATCCTTCTCTCATATTTTGAGGCACCTTCTCTAAAATGAAAAACAAAAATGTTTTAGAATTCTCACAACTGAAAATGGACTTATTATAGTACATTTTTTCATCTGTCTTCAGACTTGAATGAGTATGTTCATAAATTCTAATTCCTACTGTTCTTTGGCTATGTAGAATACTTCACAGGTAAGACACTGCGCAATGTAGACTACCCCCTTTCTATTGCAGTTATATCCCCCCTTACAATGAATAACTCTTGGGTAATTAGAAATAACTATATTCCTTCCCTCAAGTATAAATCTACATTGTGTACATGCCACACATGTAAACATGATACCGCTATGCATTCCTTTCCGTTTTAGACTAGTCCTTTCTATTAAACTTTTCAAATTCTTATCTCTCTTAAATACACATTTGGTACAGCTGCAATATGGCCAAACAGATTAAAACTACCAAACACTCCATTCCAATTCTGTTTAATAATACTTCTTACTTTGTTATTAGTACTGTTATAACAGTAATAATGCTATTTTAATTTTCCAAAAGAGTGTTCATACACCCCCTTCCCTTTTAAAATAAGACAAAACCTTTCTTCTCTGCCTTTTAAGACCTCATCAGCCACCTTTTTAATAAAATCCCGTGGGCAGTCCCTATCTCTAAATAGTTTACTCAGATGCTGCACCTCAATTTATATAAAAAGGGCGAATGAGTATTACTTGATTTATTCTGCCGAAGCTCACCAGTAATGTGAATGAAAGCGCTTAACCTTTATTTAAATAAATGATTTTGGAGTGAATTTTAAAGGATTTTTCTCATTCTGTAGCTTTTCTGATGGCATGTGTTCTTAGTATTGCTTTTGGTTTCACACTTTGGTGATATTCTGGTGTTTTTTTTTTTTTTTGTATTTGATCATTTTGGAAACAAACTAGGTATGATTATTGAATCCTCAAATGATGTCAGTATAATCCCGGAGGGTCTCACACAAACCAGTGACTGGTGTATTAGTCACGGTCTCAAACTGAATACAAAGAAATACTTCATCATTCCCTACGGCACAAACAGTGTCCCCTCACACTATCAAATCAACAATACCCTAAGTACCCACAAAGTTGGTAAGGGACCTGGGATCTCAAGTTGACTGTGACCTTAACTTTGACCACCATGTCTCTACTGTAGTAAGGAAAGCTTTCTATGTAGAACATTTAATTAATAAAGGTATCATCTCGAGAGCAAAAGAAGTTATAACCCTCCTATACTCAGCACTTATCTGGCCCATAGTTGAGAATAACACCCCATTTGGCATGTACTATACTAAGCACCTGCAGCAATTAGAGAGACCTCAGTGGTTTCTAACAAAGATAAAGGGGCTCCAGCATGTGCCTTACACAAACTGACTAAAGTCACTGTCACTATACTCCGTATCATATAGACTTCTTAGGGGAGACTTATGCCTGGCCTACAGCACAATCCATGACCCAAACTGAATGAACTTACTGTACATCCATAAATCAAATGGGACTAGATCTTCCCATTACAGGGACCTAAATATGGCCTGTGACTTAAATAGGACATGCTGAAGGGACAGATTTATCTCCCAGTGACTGCTGCATTTTTGAAACAGGCTATCAATTCATGTGAAACAGAGCACCTCTATGACACTGTTCAAGAGGAAACTGGACAAGTTGATGGGGCACAGTAAATTTTTACTGGGAATAGAGCCCACAACCTCCTGGACATGGGCAATCATCGCTAAATGCAGTCTTGGGTATTGACTAGCATTTCTATGGTATTACATTAGGAGGAAACAGCTAGGCTTAAAATGACCTTGGGTCGATAGTCTTGTAATCTCCTTTGATACTCCGACCCTATGATGATGGGTATGTTGTGCTCATGGATCCTTTAAATGTTAAACATAATTATGAATTAGTGATTGCTGATTCCTAATTTTTAATATGTACTTTTAAATAAGAAATATTACATTATAATATTGATGGAGTTTTATTTTTGTAGTAACGCTAATAATATATATTAGTAAGTAAGTGTTTGATGTAGTTTTTGTTGTGATTAATCAGTCAGTGTGAATTATGAATACTTTTGCTGTGACAGGATAATTAGAAAGTGCATTATATGGAGTAAATTATACAAAAAAGGGGGATGAGTATTACTTGATTTGTTCCAATGAAGTTCACTGGTATTGTGAACAAAAGCGCTTAACCATTACTTAAATAAATGTCTTTGGAATGAATTTTTAAAAGATTTTTCACTTTCTGCAGCTTTCTCAATGGCATGTATAGATCAGAGTGTAACTTGTGTGGGTATGCTATATCTTTAAGAAGCATGCGAGGCTGTGTGTGCACGTATAAATTCCAGACATGTGCAAACCCTAGTGCCATTTTGTAGAAGCAGCCAGTGAGTGAGCATGCATGATCACAGTTGTTAGCTTGTACATAAGTTACTTAAGTTAAAGTCAGTGAGCCTCTATAGTGATGGGTTTGTATATAAGAAAGCTGCTTAAACAGAACCCACGAAGACACTTCTATTGTGTCCGAAGTAGGAGAGTGACATGGTGTCAGAACCAGGATCGAAGAGACTAAAATCCAGAACCATGAGGTGCAGAGATGACGGAAGGTAAAACTGAGAGAAAAGAGCACAGACAGAGCCAGAAAGAATTAAAGGTAACGACAAATAGCTCAAACTATTTAATACGAAAGACAAAAAAGGGGCATTACAAGGGCACAAACTGCATTATCAGGCAAGCAGAAAGCACGGAAAGTTTATTAACTAAAGAAAATGTTTAAAATAAAAGTATCTGATGAAGTGATAACAGTAAAGCAAAATGAGTGCGTTTAAGGCAAAGCTGAGCATGTTTAGACTAAAATGAGCACAAGAAAAGTATGTTGGGCATGGAAAGGGCTTATACGGGCAAAACGAATACAATAAGAAAAAAAGGGCACATTAAGGGTAAATAAAGCAAGGAGACTGTATGTGTTTTGGCAAAGTGCTATGTTTGGGCATAACTATGACTTCAGATTGTATCAAGGGCATAACTAAAGTTATTTAAAGTATCTCAAAGTGTGTAAAAGTGCTTACAGTGTGTGCTTACTACTGTGCATATATTCTGAAGAGTTTATTTGGGTGCAAAGTGCAACTATTTCATGAAATACAGTCAAAGTATAGCCCTTTCGAAAAGTTTCTTGTGCTGGATGTGTCTATCTGTAAACTGCCACCATTACAGGGTGCATCTTGTACTCTAAAGAGTTGCCTAGCAAGGTACTGCCATTTTAGTGACATTTCAGTGTGCTGTATGCAGTTATTCGCAAAGTGCAATTACTTCAAAAAGTTATTGACTTTTGGGCAACATATGTTTGATTTATTCGCATTGTGCAGTTACTTGACATCTTTCTTACACTGATAAGAGGTGTTTTCTTACAAAAGGCGACATTACAAGAGTATTACAGTACCTGAGAGTTATTCAGTCACATTGTAAAGTTATCGAATGTTTATTAAAATGATGGTAAATGATTTTAGCAAATGATGATAAATGACTTTAGCATTTTAGCCTTTCCAACAATATAACAGAAGTGCCAAAGCACCCAAGAACTTTATTTCATAAAGTCCAGTTATTCTAAGGTACTATGAGTTTATTCATTCACACGATTGCGAAAAGCCCAAAAGATATAAGTTCGAGCACAAATGCACTGGACAAATACTGGCAGTAGTTTCTAGCAGATGTGCATGCGTGTATGTTTGTGCTTATTTGCAAAACCCTTTGCTGGTATGTGTTAATATGGCAGCTGGATTTTGAAAGCCCCTACCACTTGTATTTGATCAGAATATTGCAGAGAATTGGAGAATATTTGAGCAAGAGTAACATATTTTTATACAAGCAGCTTATGCAGATTGAGATGCATGCACCAAGGCATTCATTTTGCTAAACCTAGCTGGATCAGAGGCCATAGAAAGAGAACGTTTATTTGTGTATGCACCAGCAGTATATGAAGGAGAAGGTGCAGACCATCATATTGTTGTGCAAGCTGAATCAAGGGAAGAGCCCAAGTGTTTGAAGCACAAGTTCAGAGAAATGTGTAACCTCCAGAAGAATATTACATTAGAGAGGCATTTGTTTTACATGAGAGATCAGAAACCAGGGGAAACATTTGCAGCTTATATAACTGACTTGAGAAACAGAGCTAAAACTTGTCGGTTTGGTGATTTAAAGGATAAGCTGATAAAGGACAGGCTTGTGTGTGGTATTAATAGTGCTGCTGTGAGAAAGATTTTACTTCGTGAGTGATTTAATGTTGAGCAAAGCAATTGAGATTTGTCAAATCCATGAGGTGACAGAAAAACACACAAGTATGCTTGAGAGTGACAAGAGCGTGGTTTCAGTTGGCTCCAGAGCAAATGTAGATAGTATGCAACACATGGCAAACAAGAGTAGGCCTAAGCACGTGTTAGCTACAGGTTTTCCAAAGATGACACGTGGTTTTTCAGAAAGTTCTAAGAAAGGAGTATGCTCCAGCTCAGTGCAGTACAAGCATGAATCAACAAAACCCAAATCTAGCTTTATTGTTAACTATCGCAATTGTGGTGCGAATCATGAGTGTAAAAGATAGAAGTGCTTAGCATCTGGTCAGCAATTTCATAAGTGTAAAAAATGGAACCATTTCCAAAAGTTTTGCAAATCAAGTAAATCTCACACAGTTGTAAAGAAAGGTTGCCCAAAAAAGCAAGTTGATCAAGTAGGGCCGAAGCAATCAACTTTCTATGTAGATGGTATATCAGTGCTTGGTGAAAGAGTTGATGCAGTGAACTTGTTAACAAGAAGTGAAGTATTTTGTACTGTCTGGATTAATGGAAAATCCACAGAGCTCAAAGTAGACACTGGTTCAAAGTGTAATGTTATATCAGCAGACACATTTGTTAGAGTGAGAACTAATGAACAGTAACCAGTAGTGTGAGACTTACTGCTTTTGGGGGTGAAGAAATTCAAAACTAAGGTTCAGTGATACGTTTATGTTATTTGGTTGAGAACTGTTACAACTTGTTTTTCTACGTAGTCAGAAGGCCAGTGCAATCTATATTGGGTCTCAAAGATAGTTTAAGAATGAATCTGCTTTCTTTTGCTAAAGAAGTTCATCACGTAAGTGGATTTCCGAGTTCTAATTTTTGTGAAGCCATTTTCTCAGAGCATGCTGATGTTTTTGATGACAAGTTAGGCAAACTTCCAGTTGTATATTCCAAGAAGTTAGACCCAGAGGTCACTCCAGTAGTCAGACCAGCAAGAAGAGTTCCGATAACTATGCAAGATAAAGTTAAGGTTCAGTTGGATAAAATGTGCAGCAAGGTATGATTTGTCCAGTCACAGAATCAAATGAATGGGTGTCATCCATGGTAGCCACTCATAAAAAGGCATAGATGAAATCAGAATGTGCACTGACCCAAGAGATCTGAACAAAGCATTAAAGAGACCGTATCATCCAGTGCGCACAGTTGAAGAAGTTACAGCTCTAATACCGAATTTTGTTTTGGATGCAAAGAGTTTGTTTTGGCAAGTGATGCTGGATCACAAATCCTCATTTCTAACTACTTCTGGTACTCTATTTGGCAGATACAGATTCCTAAGGATGCCATTTGGAATAAATTCTGCAAGAAAGTCTTTCAGCATGCGATGGAGCAATTTTTTTCAGTTATCCTTGTGCTATAATAGCAGAGGATCTATTGGTTGGAGGCAATGGTGAAACAGAGCACGACAGAAACCTCAAGAAAGTTCTAGACAGAGCACTTGAAGTAAACTTGAAGCTCAATCCTGTGACATGCAAATTCAGACTTCCAGAAGTTACATATGTAGATCAATTGCTTACGAATACAAGCTTGAGACCAGACCCGACCAAGCAGGCAGCTATTCTTGAGATGTCAGTACCAGATAATGTACACACTTTACAGCATTTTCTTGGCATGGTCAACTATTTAGGCAAATTTATACCTGACTTCAGTGAGTTGACAGCACCTTTAAGAGAGCTCACATGCAAAAATGTTGCATGGTCATGGTTGGAACAGCACCAGAAGGCATTTGACAACATCAAGCAGACAATTACCACCCCACCTACTTTAAGATACTATGATGTGAATACACCAGTTACTCTTTCCTGTGATGCTTCAAAATTTGGTCTAGGCACAGTTATACTTCAAGAGGGCAGACCAGTAGCCTATGCATCTAGAACGCTAACTCAAACTGAGATGCAGTATTCTCAAACTGAGAAGGAGCTTTTGGCAATAGTATTTGCATGTTCCAAGATTCATTATTATATTTATGGTCAAGCTATTCAGATTGAAACTGACCACCAACCTGTATTTTAATCTGACCACCAGCCTCTACTTACTATTCTAAAGAAGCCTATGCATTCTGCTCCAGCGAGATTATAAAGAATGATGGTCAGATTGCAAAAGTACAATTTCAAAATGGTCTTCACAAAAGCCATATTGCTCTATCTGGCTGATACCTTATCCAGATTGTCCAGAAATACAACAGAACAGCTTGACGCAGAGAATTTTGACTTTGATGTGATGTCAGTGCATAATTTTTCCACCAATAGACTTGATGACCTAAGAGATCACACTCAGATTGATCCAATTTCACAGAAGCTCAATCACTATATTAATGTCAGATGGCCGTCAAAGCAATATAGTGTATCACCTGAAGTACAAACGTGTTTTCCTTACAGAGATGAATTGATCATGGAAGATGGCGTTATTTTCAAAGATCCTAAAATTGTTGTTCCTTCTTCTTTAAAACAAGAATATATCCAGATTTTGCATTGTGGTGACCAAGGGTCCACATCCACTAAGGGAAGAGCTAGAGAATTACTCGTTTGACCTTCATTACTGAAAGACATTGATAGAATACTTCCTTCTTGCTCAGTATGTAATAGCACTAAACTGCATTTGCAGAGAGAGCCACTTCAGCTAAGTCCAGTTCCTGAACTACCTTGGTCTACTGTAGCAACTGATATCTTTGAGTGGAACAATCAACACTATTTGATTTTGGTAGTCTCTTATTCAAATTGGTTTGAAATTGATCTACTAATTAATCTAAAATCCACTATTGTTATTACTAAGTTGAAACATCATTTCTCAGTTCATGGTAGTCCACACAGACCTTTTTCTGACAATGGTACTCAATTTACTAGCCAGTTGTTTCAGCAATTTGGAATAGAATGGTACTTTGTACATGCCACTAGTAGTCCTGAATATCCTCAGTCCAATGGTCTAGCTGAACATGCAGTGCAGAGTGCAAAGCAATTGCTTAAAAAGTCAAACTGTGACAATACTGATGTGTTCCTGAATTTGTTTAATCTCAGAAACATACATCATGATGATATTCTTGGCTCACCTGTTCAAATACTACTTTCCAGGCAAACTAGAACTACACTACCTATTTCTTCCAGTTTATTGCAGCCTAAACCTAAGAACAATAAAACCATCAAGGCTCATTTCTTTAAGAAGAATAATATCCAGAAATCTAGTTATGACAGATCGAGCAGATTACTTCATCCATTGAGGGAAGGAGAGAAGGTACGAATTCAGACAACAAAAGGTTTTGATCGAATAGGACAGATTATAGGCATCTGTGCTGAGCTGAGATCCTACTTGGTAGACTCCAAGGGTGTGGAGTATAGGAGGAATTGCAGACATCTTCTTCCTATACCAGAATCATCTTCATTGCAATCACAGCATTGTTTCTGTGATGCAGACTGTAAATCTAAGAGTGAATCAGACACTGTTTCCAGACCAGATTGTGTTCATAATTCTGATTCCATTCCAGAAAATGATTCAAACATTCCACAGGTCAACTATTTAGCAGAAACTGTTCCAGTTGCTAAATCTAATTAGTAGTTTTATGTCACACAATATGGACAAGTATATAAGTCTAGTGTGAAATACACAGCAACATGGACTTGATTACATATATCTATGTACCTAGTATTGTATAATGCATGTCTTTAGATTATCTGTGATTTCTGCAGGCCAAATAGTCTCATAACAATTGTATAATCTATTTCTCAGAGCGAGGATGCAGATCAGAGTGTAACGTGTGTTTGTGCTATATCTTTAAGAAGCATGCGAGGCTGTGTGTGCATGTATAAATTCAAGACACGTATAATCGCTACTGCCATTTTGTAGAAGAAGCTAGAGAGAGAGCATGTATGATTGCAGTTGCTAGTTTGCATATAAGTTACTTAAGTTAAAGTCAGTAAGCCTCTATAGTGTTGTGTTTGTATACAATAAAGCTGCTTAAACAGAACTCATAAAGACTCTTCTATTGTGTCCGAGGCAGGAGAGCGACAGCATGTATTCGTACTGTTGGTTTTGGTTTTATGCTGTGGCGATATTCTGGTGGAAAAATAAATAGACACATACATACATGCATACATAAATGATGCCATTGATTTGGAGTTTTTGTTCCTTATCATTTTTGGCTTTGATCCCGATTGTGGAAGTACATGCTGAAAGATATACCTCATGTGTGGCACTTCACAAATGATTGGTGCTAAAGCCATGGACTAAAACTAAACACAAAAAAGTGCATTATTATTCCTTTTGGCAAAGAGGAAGTCCCTGCAAATTACAATATTGACAGCACCCCCTAAGCTCAAACCCAGTGTTGTGAGATTTGTTAATGCAGGTTGATAGCAATCTAAACTTCGATCACCATGTGTCCATGGTGGTAAGGATAGCCTTCTACATTGTGCACCTTATAAGTAAGGGTATTGCATCCAAGACTAAGGATGTTATAACTCCCCAGTACTGGCCCTCAAAAGACCACCAATAGAGTACAATGCTCCCTTCTGTATGTGCCTCATGAGACACCTGCAGCAGCTGCACAGATCACAGAGGTTTCTTACTAAGAAAATTCAGGGCATCAAAAACATGACCTACATGGAAAGACTGAATGCTGTATCACTTTACTCTTTATTCTGCAGGCTGCTCAGAGGTTACTTGTTCCTGGCCTACAGAGCAGTCTCTGACCCTGCCCTAATGGAAATACTGCAAGTGCACAAATCAAATGGGACAAGAGTCGCATGCTCCGGGATCTCAACCTAATCTGTGACATTAACGGAAGATGCTAGAGAGACAGATTTATCTCCCACAGATTGCTGCTCTTCTGGAGCAAATTCCTAATTCAACATGAAGCAGAGCTCCTCAGTGACCCTATTCAAGTGCAACCTAGACAACTGGATGGGAAACTGCAAATGCACTCCAGGGATGGCACATATGTCCCTCATGGACATAGGCGGTTGTTGCTGATCATAGACTCTGCTCTGGAAATAATGACCATCTAACAAAGGATGATTAGGAAACAGGTATAATATGGTTAGGCTTGTAAAGGTAACAAAATAAAAGCACAGTAAATCAAGAATTCATGCAAACTACTGAATATCAAAAAACAGATTCAGCAATTTACTATATAACCTTAATAAAATAATACAGAGTAAAGCTTTCCGGTTCACATAAAAAACCTTCATCAGTGCAAAGTACAAAACAATCACAATTACATAAATACCCATTCAGTACAAGCCTATTATATAAGTCGCCTCCCCTTAGACTTTTTCTAACGGTATCTATCACTCTGAAAGTAAAACCATGTTCAGAGCCATTGAATTGAAGGAATAGCAATGGATTCTGTTGTTACAGGCAGACTGCTTTCCTGGTATTAATCAAATGATCTCCCTTAAACCAGTTTTGAAATATAAGCAAATGTGCTTAAGATGGTAGAAAGATTTTTTATGTATACACAATGCTTTACATACTTCTATACGTTTATGTTTTTAGAAAAGTATATGTATAAAATATGTGTATACATTTTTAGAATCTACTGATTAGTATGGTTAATTATTGGAGTAATTTTATTGGCCGTGCTATCACAGAAATGGGTATTTATGTAATTGTGATTGATTGTTTTGTACTTTGCACTGATGAAGGTTTTTTTTTTATGTGAACCTGAAAACTTTGCTCTCTGTTATTTTGCTAAAGTTATATAGTATGTTGCTAATCTGTTTTTTTTATATTATATAGGCTTGTAAAGGCCCAGAGGCCATTAGCCCAGTAACCTGCCATGAACCTGTGAACCTACGATGAACCTCCTCCATTCTTACATATACTAACTTAATAATCCACAACTGTGAGGAAAACAGGAAAACAAGTGAAAAATGCCCCACACAACTATGACCTTGCAGTGCAGACAACTAATATAAAACTATTCCAGTTAATACATTTTATATAACTATGATTGTGGAAATGGAATTTCTAAAGTTACATTTTATCAGAAGGTAGGACTCCCATCTCCAGGAATAGTTCACTATCTGATCTTTAGCTGAACCTGACTAATGCACTTATCTCCAAGGGTATGTGACCCCAAACTCAGATAATTACATAGCTGTGTAGATAGTCCAGGGGAGCTTGCTGTTCCTCTCTGTATATTAACATTTTATATACTATTACATTTTCAGCCTTGGGTTCAGCATTTATCAACATAATGTACTTTGTCTATTATCAGTCTATGTTTTTGTACTACATTAAATTCTACTTGGGAAGCCCTGTAATGTACCCATGTAAAACACACCCAATATCTACAGTACAATTATTAAGCTTGAAGACTTTAATTTTAGAGTATTAAACACTATAATATGCATAACTATCATTTTCACTGATTTTCAGGCATAACCGTAATTTTATATGACAGTTTTGCTGTACTGCTCATAAAAATATGGACTTTGTGAAAAGCATGAGGATCCCAGTCACTAAGCATAAACGATCTCTGAGACATTTACTTACACGTTCTTTTTGCAGAAACCAGTGAAGACACCAGTCTTCCTGACTCATTAACTTCCTAAGTGAATGGCAACAAAGTTCACTAGTGAAGGGAATGGATGTGAAGGAATATTAATCAGTGGCCAAACTAGTTTAAAACATAATATCTACCTTCTTTTAATATTTATTTTATTTTTATTTTATTTATTTTACATTTGTTGAGCGGAATAGTCTGACTGGATACATATCAATTTTCAGTGGAGGCCCGGGGAGAAAAGCTCCAAGGTACAAACAGAAAGAAATTGCATGGTTCATGTTAAAAACTGTTTAGAGACTCTTTATATAAGGAAGTTATACAATTTCCAAAGTTTAAGAATTCACAAGGTAAAAGACCTAGAATTTGTGACACATGTGAATTTCAATAAAAGTATTAGACTCCATCATAAGGAGAGAGCTAGTCAGGGTTGGTACAAGGACATAGCCAGTTTAGTGGATTCTAGGGTGATGTCAGTGGGGAGAGAGTTCCAAGTTCTACCCTCAGAGTTGGAGAGACACCAGCTGAATGATTAGTTTTGACAGTTTGAACTAGCACTCTATTGGAAGACCGAAGAGGTCTGAGATTGTTGTAGGGATTAATAATGTTTTTAAATGCAGGTGTATTGTCAGGTTGGTTAAGTACTTTATGTGCCACTATAAGTTGGTTGTACTGAATTAGGCTGGGCAGTTTTAACCACCCAACATAGTTTAAGTTGTTACAGTGGAGTGTCCTGAAGGGCATCCCAGTGGCAACTTTGGCAATGTGATTGTAACAACTAGAGAGTTTGTTAAGATTAGTTTTGCTTAAGTTGGTGAGTAGAGGGGATGCTTAGAGAAGAGTCGAGAGTAGATGAGAACATGCAATGGCAGATCTAACTAGTGGGGTTAGGAAGGGTTTAATTTTCTATAGTGACCCACTTTTCTTATTTATGGTTTTTATAGTTTGGTTGACATGCATATCAAATTTAAGATTATTATCTATGATAAAGCCTAGAAGTTTTGTATAGGTGTCTGGGGAGATTGTGCTGCCACTGTTAGATTTTAGGGAAAGAAGAATGCATTGCACCTGCGAGTAGGTAAGAAAAGTAGCAACTTTGTTTTACTGGGGTTTAAGATCAGATGATGATCAGAAAGCCAGTTTTCAACTATATTCATTTAACATAAAAAATAATTACTCTTCTAGTTAATTGATTTTTTGAGTGCTATTTTGGATTTTATTTTTTTACCTGACAAACCAATCCATTGACAAGACAGCATGTGAAAGGATCCAATTGAGGATGGTTTCCCATCACATCTACAGACTTGTTACCAGCCTTCAAAATCCTAAAGTCTTGGTTTATCAAACTCATATCTATGTCTGATTAGAAGACTGCATATCTGACACAATGAAATGCTACTCATGGCTGTTAAATATTATATTTAAACAGCATTAAATGAACAAGCTACACAGATTTAGGAGAGAAGATCAGTAACATTTTCATACCAAAGTGAAATGGCTTACCTGCACCATGAACTTGATAAAAGGAAAATAGACATTGCTAGAATAATCTCTGTCTGGTTAACTTCAGAGAGAAAAGAGATGGTTTCTTCATGATTTAGACTTCCTTCATGTTCCTCTCTGTAAGGCAGTCATTGTTCTATAAGGTGAAACCATAATCCCTTTTTTTGTGTAAGTTCACGCCACAATCATTTAGTGGGTGCATAGAGCCCTAAAACCATTATCTTACAAAGACAATAAACATTGATCTATTATATTTAAGCTACTGAGCTATGTTGGATGAGAAATATTTTTGAATACTGCCAGAGAAAGGAAGGCATTTTATGTTGTTTTCATCTTTGTCAGAATTTTTCCATAAACACTATACGGACCAATGTGATTTTAAATATCAGACAGCTTTTGTTATATGAACCATCTTCAAATGCAGTTTGGTTATCAAACCATCTTAAACCTCAACAGACAGTGTCTTCTTTGATTCCCCAGACTCTGCTAACGAGTTCCTTCAAACACAGCATTCTCAGCTGATGGGTCATCCCAATCATCTCCTACACCTTTTAAGGCTCACTTCTAGTGCATGTCTAAGGGGATCAGAACTTGAGGAAAAATTGTATTAATCCCAGAATCCAAAGATAACTCCTTAGATAACTCCTGTTTGAGAAGTCCTATGGCAGGAGAAAACCTACAGGAAGCAAGTAGAGATCAGATCATGCTCCCAAGAAAGTTATATTCATGATAGCTATTTTCAGCTGATTTGCCTACTAGTTATAGATTTGACCATCTTAACCAAGAAGACTCAGAAGAGAAGGATAGCTCAGAAGGAGAGAGGAGATAAAGACATCCCCAGCCTGTATCCTGCAAGACAAAAGAATCTGAGAAATTGATAACATCTGAAAGAGTCAACTCATCACAGCAGAAACAACAAATGCAAGTGAGAAGCAAAGAATCTTGACTTTAAAATGCGCCATTAGCTTTCCTAGTGTAGGCCAAAGATTGCTGTTGGAACTTGCATCGCTTTTCTGCTGATCACTTCTTGCCCTCAAGATGTATGCAAATAAATCATGTATTATATTGTACCTAAAACTGCTATTATGAAGATTAAGAAAATTTTGGGAGAAATTAATAGCTTTTATCAGGGAGTATTACTTACTGGTGGAGACTAGACCTTGATTTTCAACAGTGAAGATGTATCTGGGGGATCTAGAAGGAAACTACAACAAAAAGGGTAGATTTCAGAAGAAATGTATGAAAATATTTGATGCAGAAGACATCAATTTAGTAGTAAGAACCCAGAGAGAATTTGTATATTATTCCCCAAGGTATATGAACTCGGCTAGACTTGATAGTAATTATATTTCATTGGAACATGTGCATTTAATTGAAAGCTTCAACACACATCCAATAACTATTTCAGACCATGCACCAATAACAACTAGGATAAAAGTGCAGGGTAAAATTGCAGGGTAATGAAGTATAAATGAGGCACTGGGGCCTGGTGCTTCCCCACCTACTTGTTAAAAGAGAGGAATTTAAGGAATAGGGAGTAGAAATTATTAACGAGTTATTAAGGAAGATAAAACTTTCTTCAGAAGTTACCCTAGTGAATGGGATAAAATGAATGCGCAGTTTAAAATAGGGCAGAAATAAAAGAAAAAGAAATATGGTTAAGAAGTATGAACTATTTAGAGGAGCTGACGAAGATTAAGGAATTGCAGAATAAGGAGGGTTTCACAGAACAAGAAGAGGTGCAATTGTACAGTGACAAAAATATCTGGATAATATGCATGAGTTTAGAAAGATTTCTGTTAAGCAACCTTTTTGATAATAACTCCAGAGCACAAAAACTTTTAGCATGATGACTTATGCAACAGAAGGTAGAACGGGTTGTTGCCAAACGTAGGGAGCCTACAACAAGAAAAATAATCAGAGATCCTACAGAGGTATTAGAGATATTTTGAAAATGTTATTAACATTTATATAAAGCAGAGGGATGTGGAAATGAAGAAAAAGAAGAAATGGAGATATTCATGGAAGGCGTCTTTATTCCAAGGTTAGTGGTAGATGAGGCTTAACAATTAACAGTTAAGACAGGAAGAGATGCGATAGAAATGATGCTGTAGAATCAATCTGCAGGAAAGCCTCTAGGAATAAACAGCATTTCTGTGGAGGTTTGGAAGCTAGGAGGTAAGGAAATGATAAAGATCTGGAAGGTTTTGTTTAACAGTATTTTAAAAGGAGGGGAAGAACCAACATCCCAGAAAAAGCTGTGGTGGCTGTAATAAATAAAGATGGTAAAGACCCAATAGACCTAGCTCCATACTGGCCCACTTCAATTTTAAATCATAATTATAAAGTGTTTATGTCTAAAATTGCTAAGAGAATGGCAAAGGTATTGCCAAAACTGATAGATATAGATCAGTATGTTTTTGTGGAGGGTAGGAATACGTTTGACAACATTAATAGAGCAATGACGATCCAGAGAGAAGCAGAATGCAAGACAATACCACTGTTGTTGGGCCTTTATAAAGAAAAAACATTCAACAGAGTAAGCTAGGATTTTATCAGTATGGCAAACAAAGCTTTTGCAATCCTTGATACAATAATAAGGTTAACTAGGAGAATATTTGAGTGATCAGAGGCAAAAATTAAGGTGGGAGGGTCACTCTCTAATAAGTTGTATCTAAATAGAGGAACCAGGCAGGGGTGTCCTCTTTCCCCTTTGTTATTTGTGTTATATTTAGAGCCATTGGCAAAGAAGATAAGGGACCCAGAAATACAAGGATATAATTGGTATGACAGTCAATAAAAATTGGCATTATTTACAGATAATATTATTTTGTACCTGATAAAAGCAGAAAAGGACATCTCAGTGTTGTGGAACATCTTAAATATTTCTGAGATATAAAATTAATAAAGATAAAGGAAAATCTATACCTATAAGCTATAAACTATGTACCCACACATGAACTGATTCAGCAATATAAATATTTATGGGGACATGATAAAAGGAAGACTTTAGTAGTATGGATTAAACAGGATGTGGCAGCTAAGGATATGTGGAAGGAGACTAAACAAAAGGTAATACAAAAACTGAGAAATTTGAAGCTCTTGTTATAGATAGCAAGATACAAGCAGTGAACATGCTTTTAGTCTCTTTAGTTTTATAAACAGGCTGGGCATGTCTTTATCAACCTGTATAATGTTTGTAGCTGTGAACATGTGAACATTGTTCGTTTTCTTTTATATATGTTATTTATATAAATGTATTGTTGTCTACTTCTTACGTAATAATCACAAAGACATGAATCTGGAGGGTTTTTCCCCGGGCCTCTGCTGAAAATGGGCCCTGTCCCTGTCAGACTTTCCTGTAAACAAATCTTAAATAAAAAAATAAAATAATTCAATAAAGGTGTTAAAAAAGAAGTATACAAGTAAGATAGTATGTTGTAGGCTGGATAACCTGATGAAGTCACTGATCCAGTGATTTCATTTTGAGCAATCAGTTTTCCAGCGATTTATCAGTTTGGTAGCTTTGTTCTTACATCACTATGTTGAAATGTGTTTATGTTAATGTTGAGGAGATTACATTCTCCATTCCAAGGGTATACATTATTACCTTTTAGGTGTTAATGCAATGAATAGAACAGCAATTCAGGAGACAACAATGAACATGTGCAGAAGTGATGGCAAGACAATATGAGGCACTTTGCAAATGTAGACAGCTTTTCATAGGTTCATAGGTTCATAGGTTCATACTAGGCTATCTACCCTAGGGCATTTATAAGCCTAGCCAGAATGTGTTTGGATTTCGCCACTCATTTTAAATTAATTTTGCTATGCCCTTTTTTGAAGTTAGTATACTGTACCTCTGTCTAACAGTGACACAGAAGTGATACCCAGGGTAAATCTACGATCTCCCATCCACTCATCAAGATTCCTCTTGAAGAGAGTCAATGAGGGACTCTGCCTAACCTGGACTGGGATTTTATTCCAGAGTGAAGAAAGCCTCTGGGTTATGAATCTATCCCTCCAGCATGTCCTATTTATTTCAGTGCTGAGGTTCAAGTCTCTCGAGCATGTAGCTCGATGAGATTTGGATTTTCTGAGGTGCAGCATGTCCATTAATTCCGGGTTGGACATGACTTTATACATCAGGCACAGATCGCCTCTGAACAGGTGGTATGCCACTGAGTAGAGCTGGAGTTTCTTTAACCGGGCAGCATATGGCATCTGTTTGAGCCCTTTGATCCTCTTGGTGAGGTACTTTTGGGGTCTTTCCAGTTGCTGCAGGTGTCTGGTAAGGTACATCCCAAAAGGGGCATTGTACTCAATTATGGGCCTGATGAGGGAAGAGTAAAGAGGCATGATGACCTCCCCTGATCTAGATGTGAATCCCTTCATGATTAGGTGGGCTATATAAAATGTTTTTCTAACCACTTTGGCCACATGGTTGTCAAATGAGAGATTGCTATCAACTTGGGTCCCCAGGTCCCTAATTACTTCTTCTGTACTTAATGGATTACCACCTATGTGGTAATTTGTGGGCACTTTGTTTTGCCAAAGGGGATGACTATACACTTTTTGGCATTTAGCTTGAGGCCATGGCTCTGGCACCAGTTGTCTGTTTCTATGAGGCCCTTTTGGAGGATGCTTGTGTCGGCTGGAGAGTCGATTATGGCACCCAGTTTGCAGTCATCTGCGAACTTGGTCAGCCACAGTCCTTCTGTGTTGGCCTGTACCTCAGAGAAATATATACCGAACAAGAGAGGTCCTAGGACTGAGCCATGTGGGATGCCACTTGTAACTGGTTTGGAGTCTGACATGGCTCCAGCAATTCTAACCATGTGGGTTCTGTCCTTGAGCCAGTTTGCAACCCATCTAGTGACATAGGGGTTTATATTTAAGCTGGTGAGCTTATCTATAATGCCCGAGTGGGGTATTGTATCGAAGGCTTTGTGAGGTCCTGGTAGGCTGTGTGGACCACCTTCCCCTCGTCAATTGCCTTGGTGACTGTTTCAAAGAAATCAACCAGGTTTAAGAGGCAGGATCTGCCCTTAACAAAGCCAAACTGGGTAGGATCCAGTGTCTGTAGGTCCCCAGTATCTTTATTTATGAGGTCCATGATGATCCTTTCCATAGCTTTGCAGATCAAGCTAGTCAGGCTTATGGGGTGATAGTTTCCAGGATCTGTTGAGGCACCACCTTTGTGGAGAGGGACCACAGTTGCTGTATGCCACTCTTTGGGTACATATCCTGTAGTAAGGCTGAGATTGAACAGTAGTTTTATGTTTGGGTTTAGCTCTTCTTGGAGTTCATGTAGGACGCAGCCCGGGACACCATCTGGTCCCATTGATGCTGTGTTTTTTGCTTTGGAGAGGATGGCTCTTACCTGAGCATCTGAGATGTCAGGGGGGCAGCACTCTGCTGGGAAAGATATTTGCCCTTTTGGTGGGGGGGGGGGGGAGTTTGCGCTGAACCTGTCAGCTAGGATGTTGGCAATGTCTGTGGGTTTGGTGTATTTTTTGTCATTTTGGACTAATTCTGAGCATATCTGGGAATTACCACCCAGGTTCCTAACATAACTAAAGAAAGCCTTGTGGTTATCCTTAGTGTCCTGTGCAATTTTTCTCTCGAAACTGGCCTTAGACGATTTTATGAGTGCCCGTAGTTTTTTGCTAATACTGACCAGAGATGCCTTCCCTTTTTGGAATTTTGCTCTATCATTTAGTAGCTTCCTCCTTCTATTGTATAGTTTGTTTATGGCTGGGGTCCACCAGACAGGAAGTCTGCCTTTGGAGGATTGGGTCTTGGTTTTATGTGGGATCGCATGATCCATGCATTCCTGAAGGTGTTCATAGAATGAGGTTTATAAAGGATTCTGCGGTCTGGGCCATATTTCCACAGGCCCGGGGGCTTTGAAGGATTCCACCTCGGTTTTGAGGAGTGTGAAATTTGCTTTAGAGAAGTTTTTCACTGTGATTTTCTGGGCAGGGGGTGGTGTCGGGATGTGAATATCCAGTGAGATTAGTTTATGGTCTGATCTTACCAGTGAGGGATACACTTCTGGTCTGGAGCATAAAGTCACCATGTTGGTGATGATCAGGTCCGGTATGTTTTCCCCTCTTGTGGGAATGGTAATAAGTTGTTCCATAGCATTTGAGTATATAAATTCTGGGAACCTTTGGGCTAGGGTGTTGGAGCTAGAGTAATGCTCCCAGTCTATGTTTGGGTAGTTGAAGTCGCCCAATATAATGGTGTTTGGAGAGACCTTTATATTTTCCAGTATTCTCAGGAAGGCTGAGTGGGGTTCCTGGGTTAGGGAGGGTGGTCTGTAGCAGGCTATAAACTGGAAGGCAGTTTTACCCACTGTTAGTTGCACATGGATAGTCTCCGATGCTTCGTGCTGTGCCACCAACCTGGAGGTGTGGGTATTTTTGACGAATATTGATACTCCCCCTCCTTTTGTGGGTCAGTCCAAGTTTTGGGGCCAAAAAGAATGGTATGAGGTATAACCTGGTAGTGCTGGGGTGCTCTTGGTAGCCTTGAACCAGGTTTCTGTTACTGCACAGATATCGATGTTCTCCATGCTAAGGAGAGTTTCGAGTGCGTGCGTCTTGAGGTTTAGACTTCTGGCGTTGAGTAGCATTACTCTTAGTGTCTTATCCCTTGTGATACCTATGGAGGTGGGTTTGTCTTTTGAGCCTTGCCTAAAAAAGGCACTATGGGGGTAGCAAGAGCCTTTGCCAATATCCGAAAGCCTAGGGGTGACAGGTGCAAGCTGTCTCTAGCGAAGCATCATGGCTTGTCGAGCATGTTATCCCAGGCTGACAGGCATTGGATACCCTTTGAAAGACACCAATACTTAAGCCAATTGTTGAAATTGATCATCTTGTCTTCATATTGTGGCATCATTCTTGGTGAGGGTAAGATGCTACTCAAGGTCAGGGTCATACCGGCCTGGGCCACATGCTCAGAGAGCTCCTCTATGTCTCTTTTCATGTAGTCCAGGGAGGTACGTCTCAGGTCATTCACACCAGCATGGACAATGACTGAGTCATATTTGTACTTGCCTTGGAGTGACCTGAGTGCTTGTGTTATGTGGCGGATCCTAGTGCCCGACAGGCAGCTCACCATGACCTTCTCCTTGTTCAGCCTGGTGAGCAGGACGTCAGTGTGCCTGACGATAGAGTCACCTATTACAAGTGTATCAGGTGTGTTGTTTAGCCTTAAGGGCTGTGACTGCTCAGCACACTGGCTTTGTGAGCTATGTGTTGCACGTGTTTTGTTTTGGGGTAGAGGTTGCTTGGGTGTCTGCTTTGGAGGTCTCTGCTGCTTAGGCAGATTTTTATTTGAAGCCTCCGAGTATGTTTTTGTGTGTTTATGTGTTTGGTTTGCTGTCGTGGTAGATCTATGTGAGACTGGAATTGTACTGAGTGTGGTTTCCTTCTCCTCCTGACTGGTTACGCTAGTACTGAGTTGAGAGAGCTTAGCCTCCAGTTTGGCTATATCGATGCATCTCTCACATGTGTTGGAATTTGTTGGGAGGAGGAGAGGGTTGTCTGTGTACATGAGGCAATTGTAACATTGCCTCAAGATTCACAGATTCACCAGCTGGACCAGAGAGGAGATTGACAACTGACATTTGGACATGCTAGAATAGTATTGGGAATTCCTTTATAATTGAAAAAAAGGGCCAATGGGGAACAAAGTACTCAAGAGGACTTTGTGAGAGTGTAGTGCTTTTAATTTTTTAGTGCTGACTTATATAATTGCTTTAGTGAGCAAGTGTTCATTAGTACAATGTGATCCACAACAAAGAGCTATAAATATTTCAAATATTTTAAACTATGGGGGGATATGAAACACAGCAGAGATCTGTAAATTATTTAACCCTGAATGTCTGTGACTTGCATTTTTGCCCCTTTGTTCAATAGTTAGAAAAGACAGATTGATGGGTGAGATCAATAAATGTGTTACAGATTTAATAAGTGTGGTACTTAAACTTTATCAGTCTTGTGCAAATGTGGTATTTATGCTAGATTAAAACACCTTGCCAGTTACTGTACAGAAAAATGTGGATCACATTACTTTAGTGACAACTAAATCCCTGATATTCTGAAGTCAGGAGTTAGAAAATCTATGGCTGTATTTCATTCTCTCCCACCAATGCTATAGTCAGAGCCTTTACAACTGGGAATTCAAAACTATACTAAGCAGATAATGCTCACATGAAATATTTATACATGTTTCAGAAGTACAATATTCTTTAAGAGACATCGCTCTTATGAAACGATACTAGGCAGTAAAAAGGCAGCTAAGTAGACTACAATGATACAAAGCACAAACAAACTTACACAAAGTTACATACAAGTGAGAGAGTACGAATCGACCAAGAAAGTCATTCAACACAGAATTAAGTAGGAAAATCAACTAATTACATTGTAGCAATGACTTCCCCCTTCTGTAGACTGAGTTACAAAATCTGCACCAGACTCAGAGGCTTGCGAGGGCTTTTATACAAATCATTGTTTTTCTAATGGGAACTGTCTAAAACAATGAGAAAAGTTTCTGTCTCAATTAGGTCCCATCAGCTTCAGCAGAAACACTGTCATTTGCTGGCTGAGCCAATATCAGAAGATCAAGTGGCCTATCACTTAAAGGAATGCCCCAGCATCAGACAGCATCATTGCAAGAGCAAACCACCATATGAGACCCCTAATTCTGCCATAATTATCCTGTGTCTTTAGAGTTATGCAGCAAACTGTTAATGCTCCCTCCTTCATCCTCAGTAATAAATGCATTGCTCAAATCTGCAAACAACCCCCTTTTGGTGGGTTCTATTCACTGATTAAGATATAGCTAAAGGTCTTAGCAAATATGCTGCAGCCACTGTTACTTCACATTATGACACCTGAGTAAATTGGATTTGTGCCGAGGTGCTCAAGTGTTGACCATTTATATGCTTTAACAATACTGGAGCAAACTGCTCTGGAAATAATAGAAATAGCAATTCATTTTGAGAATATCCTGATCTTTATACAGCAGTTCTACCTCTGAGACATTTCAGAGTCTCCAGATTATATTCAGAATGTGTCCAGGCCACAAAAAACTTGCTTTTCTCCCTTTGTGCAGTGGTCCTTACAGTACTGCTGTTATTAACTATGTTTTAGTCAGTGGTCAAAACTAAAAAATATAGAATTTCCACTGTCTACACAAGGTCATGCAGGTTGAGACAAATTCATTTATGAATCAATCTGAAATTTGAAAATGAAAAAAGGGTGGTGAGACGTTTATGATCTGTGGAAAAGAAACAAATGCTAACAAGAAGATAAAAGGCATTGAAAGGCTTCCCATCACTAAACATTCTGGAGATATTATAGGAGAAAATACAACTTTGGGATAATGCAAATAACCTTGGAGTGCAGAGTTTTCCTTTAAGTAGGAAGAAAGAGAGTGACAGAAAATTTCATTCTTAAACACAAGTTTATGGATTACCGTGATCCAGTGGAAAAAAAAATCATATGTAATAATATATTATACAGGACACATCAATGGATTCAGATGCTTATGTGACTGCACTAAACGTTAAAAGAAGGGCCATCATATGTACTAATATATTATACAGGACACATCAATGGATTCAGATGCTTATGTGACTGCACTAAACGTTAAAAGAAGGGCCATCATATGTACTAATATATTATACAGGACACATCAATGGATTCAGATGCTTATGTGACTGCACTAAACGTTAAAAGAAGGGCCATCATATGTACTAATATATTATACAGGACACATCAATGGATTCAGATGCTTATGTGACTGCACTAAACGTTAAAAGAAGGGCCATCATATGTACTAATATGTTATACAGGACACATCAATGGATTCAGATGCTTATGTGACTGCACTAAACGTTAAAATAAGGGCCATCATATGTACTAATATGTTATACAGGACACATCAATGGATTCAGATGGTTATGTGACTGCACTAAACGTTAAAAGAAGGGCCATCATATGTACTAATATATTATACAGGACACATCAATGGATTCAGATGGTTATGTGACTGCACTAAACGTTAAAAGAAGGGCCATCATATGTACTAATATGTTATACAGGACACATCAATGGATTCAGATGCTTATGTGACTGCACTAAACGTTAAAAGAAGGGCCATCATATGTACTAATATGTTATACAGGACACATCAATGGATTCAGATGCTTATGTGACTGCACTAAACGTTAAAAGAAGGGCCATCATATGTACTAATATGTTATACAGGACACATCAATGGATTCAGATGCTTATGTGACTGCACTAAACGTTAAAAGAAGGGCCATCATATGTACTAATATGTTATACAGGACACATCAATGGATTCAGATGCTTATGTGACTGCACTAAACGTTAAAAGAAGGGCCATCATATGTACTAATATGTTATACAGGACACATCAGTGGATTCAGATGCTTATGTGACTGCACTAAACATTAAAAGAAGGGCCATCATATGTACTAATATGTTATACAGGACACATCAGTGGATTCAGATGCTTATGTGACTGCACTAAACATTAAAAGAAGGGCCATCATATGTACTAATATGTTATACAGGACACATCAGTGGATTCAGATGCTTATGTGACTGCACTAAACATTAAAAGAAGGGCCATCATATGTACTAATATGTTATACAGGACACATCAATGGATTCAGATGGTTATGTGACTGCACTAAACGTTAAAAGAAGGGCCATCATATGTACTAATATGTTATACAGGACACATCAATGGATTCAGATGCTTATGTGACTGCACTAAACGTTAAAAGAAGGGCCATCATATGTACTAATATATTATACAGGACACATCAATGGATTCAGATGGTTATGTGACTGCACTAAACGTTAAAAGAAGGGCCATCATATGTACTAATATGTTATACAGGACACATCAGTGGATTCAGATGCTTATGTGACTGCACTAAACGTTAAAGAAGGGCCATCATATGTACTAATATATTATACAGGACACATCAATGGATTCAGATGGTTATGTGACTGCACTAAACGTTAAAAGAAGGGCCATCATATGTACTAATATGTTATACAGGACACATCAGTGGATTCAGATGCTTATGTGACTGCACTAAACGTTAAAAGAAGGGCCATCATATGTACTAATATGTTATACAGGACACATCAGTGGATTCAGATGCTTATGTGACTGCACTAAACGTTAAAAGAAGGGCCATCATATGTACTAATATGTTATACAGGACACATCAGTGGATTCAGATGCTTATGTGACTGCACTAAACGTTAAAAGAAGGGCCATCATATGTACTAATATGTTATACAGGACACATCAATGGATTCAGATGGTTATGTGACTGCACTAAACGTTAAAAGAAGGGCCATCATATGTACTAATATGTTATACAGGACACATCAATGGATTCAGATGGTTATGTGACTGCACTAAACGTTAAAAGAAGGGCCATCATATGTACACACATCAATGGATTCAGATGCTTATGTGACTGCACTAAGCGTTAAGAAGGGCCATCATATGTACTAATATGTTATACAGGACACATCAGTGGATTCAGATGCTTATGTGACTGCACTAAACGTTAAAAGAAGGGCCATCATATGTACTAATATGTTATACAGGACACATCAGTGGATTCAGATGGTTATGTGACTGCACTAAACGTTAAAAGAAGGGCCATCATATGTACTAATATGTTATACAGGACACATCAGTGGATTCAGATGCTTATGTGACTGCACTAAACGTTAAAAGAAGGGCCATCATATGTACTAATATGTTATACAGGACACATCAATGGATTCAGATGGTTATGTGACTGCACTAAACGTTAAAAGAAGGGCCATCATATGTACTAATATGTTATACAGGACACATCAGTGGATTCAGATGGTTATGTGACTGCACTAAACGTTAAAAGAAGGGCCATCATATGTACTAATATGTTATACAGGACACATCAGTGGATTCAGATGCTTATGTGACTGCACTAAACGTTAAAGAAGGGCCATCATATGTACTAATATGTTATACAGGACACATCAGTGGATTCAGATGCTTATGTGACTGCACTAAACGTTAAAGAAGGGCCATCATATGTACTAATATGTTATACAGGACACATCAGTGGATTCAGATGCTTATGTGACTGCACTAAACGTTAAAAGAAGGGCCATCATATGTACTAATATGTTATACAGGACACATCAGTGGATTCAGATGCTTATGTGACTGCACTAAACGTTAAAAGAAGGGCCATCATATGTACTAATATGTTATACAGGACACATCAGTGGATTCAGATGCTTATGTGACTGCACTAAACGTTAAAAGAAGGGCCATCATATGTACTAATATGTTATACAGGACACATCAGTGGATTCAGATGCTTATGTGACTGCACTAAACGTTAAAGAAGGGCCATCATATGTACTAATATGTTATACAGGACACATCAGTGGATTCAGATGGTTATGTGACTGCACTAAACGTTAAAAGAAGGGCCATCATATGTACTAATATGTTATACAGGACACATCAATGGATTCAGATGCTTATGTGACTGCACTAAACGTTAAAAGAAGGGCCATCATATGTACTAATATGTTATACAGGACACATCAGTGGATTCAGATGCTTATGTGACTGCACTAAACGTTAAAAGAAGGGCCATCATATGTACTAATATGTTATACAGGACACATCAATGGATTCAGATGCTTATGTGACTGCACTAAACGTTAAAAGAAGGGCCATCATATGTACTAATATGTTATACAGGACACATCAATGGATTCAGATGGTTATGTGACTGCACTAAACGTTAAAAGAAGGGCCATCATATGTACTAATATGTTATACAGGACACATCAATGGATTCAGATGTTATGTGACTGCACTAAACGTTAAAAGAAGGGCCATCATATGTACTAATATGTTATACAGGACACATCAATGGATTCAGATGCTTATGTGACTGCACTAAACGTTAAAAGAAGGGCCATCATATGTACTAATATGTTATACAGGACACATCAGTGGATTCAGATGGTTATGTGACTGCACTAAACGTTAAAAGAAGGGCCATCATATGTACTAATATGTTATACAGGACACATCAATGGATTCAGATGCTTATGTGACTGCACTAAACGTTAAAAGAAGGGCCATCATATGTACTAATATGTTATACAGGACACATCAGTGGATTCAGATGCTTATGTGACTGCACTAAACGTTAAAAGAAGGGCCATCATATGTACTAATATGTTATACAGGACACATCAGTGGATTCAGATGCTTATGTGACTGCACTAAACGTTAAAAGAAGGGCCATCATATGTACTAATATGTTATACAGGACACATCAGTGGATTCAGATGCTTATGTGACTGCACTAAACGTTAAAAGAAGGGCCATCATATGTACTAATATGTTATACAGGACACATCAATGGATTCAGATGCTTATGTGACTGCACTAAACGTTAAAAGAAGGGCCATCATATGTACTAATATGTTATACAGGACACATCAATGGATTCAGATGCTTATGTGACTGCACTAAACGTTAAAAGAAGGGCCATCATATGTACTAATATATTATACAGGACACATCAATGGATTCAGATGGTTATGTGACTGCACTAAACGTTAAAAGAAGGGCCATCATATGTACTAATATGTTATACAGGACACATCAGTGGATTCAGATGCTTATGTGACTGCACTAAACGTTAAAAGAAGGGCCATCATATGTACTAATATATTATACAGGACACATCAATGGATTCAGATGGTTATGTGACTGCACTAAACGTTAAAAGAAGGGCCATCATATGTACTAATATGTTATACAGGACACATCAGTGGATTCAGATGCTTATGTGACTGCACTAAACGTTAAAGAAGGGCCATCATATGTACTAATATGTTATACAGGACACATCAGTGGATTCAGATGCTTATGTGACTGCACTAAACGTTAAAAGAAGGGCCATCATATGTACTAATATGTTATACAGGACACATCAGTGGATTCAGATGCTTATGTGACTGCACTAAACGTTAAAAGAAGGGCCATCATATGTACTAATATGTTATACAGGACACATCAATGGATTCAGATGCTTATGTGACTGCACTAAACGTTAAAAGAAGGGCCATCATATGTACTAATATGTTATACAGGACACATCAATGGATTCAGATGGTTATGTGACTGCACTAAACGTTAAAAGAAGGGCCATCATATGTACTAATATGTTATACAGGACACATCAATGGATTCAGATGCTTATGTGACTGCACTAAACGTTAAAAGAAGGGCCATCATATGTACTAATATGTTATACAGGACACATCAATGGATTCAGATGGTTATGTGACTGCACTAAACGTTAAAAGAAGGGCCATCATATGTACTAATATGTTATACAGGACACATCAATGGATTCAGATGGTTATGTGACTGCACTAAACGTTAAAAGAAGGGCCATCATATGTACTAATATGTTATACAGGACACATCAATGGATTCAGATGCTTATGTGACTGCACTAAACGTTAAAAGAAGGGCCATCATATGTACTAATATGTTATACAGGACACATCAATGGATTCAGATGGTTATGTGACTGCACTAAACGTTAAAAGAAGGGCCATCATATGTACTAATATGTTATACAGGACACATCAATGGATTCAGATGCTTATGTGACTGCACTAAACGTTAAAAGAAGGGCCATCATATGTACTAATATGTTATACAGGACACATCAGTGGATTCAGATGCTTATGTGACTGCACTAAACGTTAAAAGAAGGGCCATCATATGTACTAATATGTTATACAGGACACATCAGTGGATTCAGATGCTTATGTGACTGCACTAAACGTTAAAAGAAGGGCCATCATATGTACTAATATGTTATACAGGACACATCAGTGGATTCAGATGCTTATGTGACTGCACTAAACGTTAAAAGAAGGGCCATCATATGTACTAATATGTTATACAGGACACATCAGTGGATTCAGATGGTTATGTGACTGCACTAAACGTTAAAAGAAGGGCCATCATATGTACTAATATGTTATACAGGACACATCAGTGGATTCAGATGGTTATGTGACTGCACTAAACGTTAAAAGAAGGGCCATCATATGTACTAATATGTTATACAGGACACATCAGTGGATTCAGATGGTTATGTGACTGCACTAAACGTTAAAAGAAGGGCCATCATATGTACTAATATGTTATACAGGACACATCAGTGGATTCAGATGGTTATGTGACTGCACTAAACGTTAAAAGAAGGGCCATCATATGTACTAATATGTTATACAGGACACATCAATGGATTCAGATGCTTATGTGACTGCACTAAACGTTAAAAGAAGGGCCATCATATGTACTAATATGTTATACAGGACACATCAGTGGATTCAGATGCTTATGTGACTGCACTAAACGTTAAAAGAAGGGCCATCATATGTACTAATATGTTATACAGGACACATCAATGGATTCAGATGCTTATGTGACTGCACTAAACGTTAAAAGAAGGGCCATCATATGTACTAATATGTTATACAGGACACATCAGTGGATTCAGATGCTTATGTGACTGCACTAAACGTTAAAAGAAGGGCCATCATATGTACTAATATGTTATACAGGACACATCAGTGGATTCAGATGCTTATGTGACTGCACTAAACGTTAAAAAGAAGGGCCATCATATGTACTAATATGTTATACAGGACACATCAATGGATTCAGATGCTTATGTGACTGCACTAAACGTTAAAAGAAGGGCCATCATATGTACTAATATGTTATACAGGACACATCAGTGGATTCAGATGCTTATGTGACTGCACTAAACGTTAAAAGAAGGGCCATCATATGTACTAATATGTTATACAGGACACATCAGTGGATTCAGATGCTTATGTGACTGCACTAAACGTTAAAAGAAGGGCCATCATATGTACTAATATATTATACAGGACACATCAATGGATTCAGATGGTTATGTGACTGCACTAAACGTTAAAAGAAGGGCCATCATATGTACTAATATGTTATACAGGACACATCAATGGATTCAGATGGTTATGTGACTGCACTAAACGTTAAAAGAAGGGCCATCATATGTACTAATATATTATACAGGACACATCAATGGATTCAGATGGTTATGTGACTGCACTAAACGTTAAAGAAGGGCCATCATATGTACTAATATGTTATACAGGACACATCAGTGGATTCAGATGCTTATGTGACTGCACTAAACGTTAAAAGAAGGGCCATCATATGTACTAATATGTTATACAGGACACATCAGTGGATTCAGATGCTTATGTGACTGCACTAAACGTTAAAAGAAGGGCCATCATATGTACTAATATGTTATACAGGACACATCAGTGGATTCAGATGGTTATGTGACTGCACTAAACGTTAAAAGAAGGGCCATCATATGTACTAATATGTTATACAGGACACATCAATGGATTCAGATGGTTATGTGACTGCACTAAACGTTAAAAGAAGGGCCATCATATGTACTAATATGTTATACAGGACACATCAATGGATTCAGATGGTTATGTGACTGCACTAAACGTTAAAAGAAGGGCCATCATATGTACTAATATGTTATACAGGACACATCAATGGATTCAGATGCTTATGTGACTGCACTAAACGTTAAAAGAAGGGCCATCATATGTACTAATATGTTATACAGGACACATCAGTGGATTCAGATGGTTATGTGACTGCACTAAACGTTAAAAGAAGGGCCATCATATGTACTAATATGTTATACAGGACACATCAATGGATTCAGATGCTTATGTGACTGCACTAAACGTTAAAAGAAGGGCCATCATATGTACTAATATGTTATACAGGACACATCAATGGATTCAGATGCTTATGTGACTGCACTAAACGTTAAAAGAAGGGCCATCATATGTACTAATATGTTATACAGGACACATCAGTGGATTCAGATGCTTATGTGACTGCACTAAACATTAAAAGAAGGGCCATCATATGTACTAATATGTTATACAGGACACATCAGTGGATTCAGATGCTTATGTGACTGCACTAAACGTTAAAGAAGGGCCATCATATGTACTAATATGTTATACAGGACACATCAGTGGATTCAGATGCTTATGTGACTGCACTAAACGTTAAAAGAAGGGCCATCATATGTACTAATATGTTATACAGGACACATCAGTGGATTCAGATGCTTATGTGACTGCACTAAACGTTAAAAGAAGGGCCATCATATGTACTAATATATTATACAGGACACATCAGTGGATTCAGATGGTTATGTGACTGCACTAAACGTTAAAAGAAGGGCCATCATATGTACTAATATATTATACAGGACACATCAGTGGATTCAGATGGTTATGTGACTGCACTAAACGTTAAAATAAGGGCCATCATATGTACTAATATGTTATACAGGACACATCAGTGGATTCAGATGGTTATGTGACTGCACTAAACGTTAAAAGAAGGGCCATCATATGTACTAATATGTTATACAGGACACATCAATGGATTCAGATGGTTATGTGACTGCACTAAACGTTAAAAGAAGGGCCATCATATGTACTAATATGTTATACAGGACACATCAGTGGATTCAGATGCTTATGTGACTGCACTAAACGTTAAAAGAAGGGCCATCATATGTACTAATATGTTATACAGGACACATCAGTGGATTCAGATGCTTATGTGACTGCACTAAACGTTAAAAGAAGGGCCATCATATGTACTAATATGTTATACAGGACACATCAGTGGATTCAGATGCTTATGTGACTGCACTAAACGTTAAAAGAAGGGCCATCATATGTACTAATATGTTATACAGGACACATCAGTGGATTCAGATGCTTATGTGACTGCACTAAACGTTAAAAGAAGGGCCATCATATGTACTAATATGTTATACAGGACACATCAATGGATTCAGATGCTTATGTGACTGCACTAAACGTTAAAAGAAGGGCCATCATATGTACTAATATGTTATACAGGACACATCAGTGGATTCAGATGGTTATGTGACTGCACTAAACGTTAAAAGAAGGGCCATCATATGTACTAATATGTTATACAGGACACATCAATGGATTCAGATGGTTATGTGACTGCACTAAACGTTAAAAGAAGGGCCATCATATGTACTAATATGTTATACAGGACACATCAATGGATTCAGATGCTTATGTGACTGCACTAAACGTTAAAGAAGGGCCATCATATGTACTAATATATTATACAGGACACATCAATGGATTCAGATGGTTATGTGACTGCACTAAACGTTAAAAGAAGGGCCATCATATGTACTAATATGTTATACAGGACACATCAATGGATTCAGATGGTTATGTGACTGCACTAAACGTTAAAAGAAGGGCCATCATATGTACTAATATGTTATACAGGACACATCAATGGATTCAGATGGTTATGTGACTGCACTAAACGTTAAAAGAAGGGCCATCATATGTACTAATATGTTATACAGGACACATCAGTGGATTCAGATGGTTATGTGACTGCGCTAAACGTTAAAAGAAGGGCCGTCAGTTTGCTGATGTGCATGATTTATTACTAAGAAGCAGAATATGGATTCCAGATCACAAATGATCATGGCAGGACGTACTGTGAAGGGAACTGAAACTGGCACTTGATTAAATGCTAGATATATGTACTATGAGTGAGTGTACACACATTCACATGAAAAGTGTGCAAGAAGAAATGTAAGTGTATAAAATAAATGCCATGAGACAACTTTTCAGCAAAAATAACAACAGTGCAGAGCCCAAAAGTAATAAAGTAAATGAAAATAAAAAAACCTGGAAACCACTTAAAGTTGTTAAAACAACGGTGTTCATCCATCAGAAAGTACATTGTTTAACTAAATATGCATGTTATTCCTCCTGAAGGACAGTTGTAAAACTTACTGTGAAACATAGTTCATTGTTCTATCCAGTTTTAGAAATGCTATAAAGTAATAGGGGTGTCATATATAGAGGTATGCATGACTATACCTCAGTTACGCAGTAGCTCAGTGTTTAAGGGGAGCTACCATTACTGGATTACTGTGCCATGTGATCATCACAGGAGTTCAAATCCTTACTGATTATGCAGTGCATAATATCTAATTTCTCTTCTATCATTTATTTTGATTGTAATTTTATTTATTTATTTCATGTTTTGTTGGCTAAGCTGGTTCCATTAGGTCAATCATCTGTTTTTAATGGAAAGCTGAGGTGGTATTCAGATTATCTAGGGAAAATTCTGCCAGAGCACTGAGGAAATTTCTGTTCTTTTTTTTCTTTGTTTTTTAATAACTTTTGCATCCATGTCAGCTTCTTCTAATTCTGGAAGATGGATCCCTGATTTAATATCTTACCTGAAAGAAGCAGACTCAGATGTATAATGTCAATATTATAAAATAAATCAGGATCTGATGTAGAAGTAAGACCTTCAGTTTCCTGATAGTCCAGTTCCTTATGAAAATAGCTGAAACAAATGCAGGGCTCCTGCCTGAAATATCTGTTGCATCATGACTGCAAACTCTGATGCTGACTTATGAAACCATGTTCCTCATCAGAACCTATATAATGGGTATTTTAGAGGGATGAAAGAGACATGGTATAAAATGACACAAACTTCTAAACACCTCAGGAGATGAAGAACAGAATTCATGTGAACAGTATGTTCAAAAGGAAAGTATTTGTGAAACTAAGAAGAAATCATCCAACTGCAGTTACTGAATAGTGAAATAAGGGAATGTACAGAAACGATTTTATTCAGCAAGGTTGGTATATATTTACAGGAGCATACTAAGGTATCCGATTACAAATTCTACAAAGCATGTGGCAAAGTGTACAGCAGCTCTTTGAATAAGGATAGGAGTTCGAATATGAAACTAATTCACTAATCTGGGAGACGAGTAGCCTAGAAGCCAACGAAAGGTCATCTGCTGCAATGGGCTATAATTCTATATTTTTATGTTGCCATCATACGAAAGGTTTTTAAGCCAATGTACTGAGCTTAACTATAAACATTAACGGGCATTGCATGAATCACACAGTAATAGCAGTATTTCCTTCAGATCTTAGACAGTCTCTTGACATATTTACTGTAGTCAAATGAACTGAATCACTGCAATTATGCAGTGTTTCTGTTAGACACCAACACATCTGTCTACTGTGTTAAACTGCTAGGAGCAAACTAAATTAGAATGCAATGCGTACAGATAAGAACAGTTGTCTTTAAATAAATGTAGCATTTCTCTAAATGAATCTATATAATTATACAGTTATTTTCTACACAACATGGAACATTTTTCTAGTGCTAAAGCACTAGCAAGATGACATAAACTGCATTTATGCAGACTTTCTGTCAGAAAAAGCACTTGTTTAGTTTTGAGTAACTGAGCACTAAACAAATGATACTAATTTACAAAGTACTACCACCAGAATGCAAAATAGGTTCTGTCTACTGCATTACTAGACATGAAATATACCACAATTATCACAATTAGGCAATCATTTAAAAAAATAACATTCATGTGCACTGATGAATTACTGGGCAAATAAAATATTAAACTATTGTGCTATGCTCATATTATACATGATAAAACATCAGATTACAGTCGTATTATAGCATGAAATTCAGGCAGAAAAGCAACTACTGCAGTTTTTTTTCTCAATGGGTCACCACTGTAAATGAAGTGCATGGTCATTTGGGCAATCTCTGTCAACAAGTTGAAAAACTAAAAAACAATGAAATGACATAAAAAGCTGATCTGCTACTTTTACCTCCCCTTCTTTACTAGTTTCCATCTTTCCAAAGCTGAGGGGTTTCAGCAGTAAGCAGTTCCCTATTGATGCCAGGAATTACGACAAGTGACAGTAAAAGCATCAAAACAAATTGCACAGTTGCATCTGCAAACTGGGGAGCTGAAGAAACTTTCAAGCACTAGAAATTAGCTAATAGTATTAAATAAATTGTTTTGTAAAGAACTTGCTTTGCAGATGTAATATTATCACATACTGAGAATTCCTGTATAAACATAAAGCTATAGCACCAAACAACAAGTGCCATTTCACTGAGTAATACCTGGATCTGTGTGTCCCATAGCCCTGATGAATGAAGTTCACACCAAGGCTTCCTACTGTGCAGTCAAATCCCAAGATATTGTATCCACAATCATCATACAGAGATGACTGGAAAGCCTTTTCATCAAAGCAGTAATTGAAAGTAATAATAGTCCAGAAAAAAAATAATTTCATATTATAAAATGCACACTGCAGGCTATGCACATGTCATGTAATTAAAGCCCCATGAAAGGAATTAAATTGCATTTAGTCTGCAGTGATATATAGATAAAAAGCTCAATAATTCATACTAGAGATAAGGGATGAGCAGAAACAGACTTGGGTCCTAAGTACAAAGAGAAAACAATGGTGACTTAGGGCATCAAAACAATTAACTAAACAGGAAAGGAAAACAATGACTCTTGTGTGGGCATTGAACCCGGACCCCCAACACACACACACACACACACACACACACACACACACACACACACACACACACACACACACACACACACACACACATTCATTGTGGACTATAAGTGATTCTCTGGAGAGTTGGGTACCTGGTTTCCTCCAAGGCCAGTTTTTCCTGTCGGTTAGAAAACCACCATGATGGTGATTTGTTGAACACACTAGCATTCAATGCTAAACAAATTATGAACCTAGTATTGCATTAGCAAACCAACAGGAAATGACAACATTGATCCTTGTCTGGTACCCAACTGTCCAGGGACTCCTTTTTGGTTCAGTGGAAGTGACAATTGTACACAATGCAAGCAGTCCAGGGTACAATCCCCAGACAATGGTTAGGCTTTTCTTTTTTATCTGAGCTGTTAATAGTTTTTAATACAAGGATTCCAGAACAGATGATGGGGAACTGCAGACATTGATGTATCCATTAAGGATGATGGGGAACTACAGACACTGATGTATCTGGAAAGGATGATGGGGAACTGCAGACATCATTGATGTATTCAGAAAGGATGATGGGGAACTGCAGACATTGATGTATCTGGAAAGGGTGATGAGGACCAGCAGACACTGATGTATCTGGAACGGATGATGGGGAACTGCAGATATCATTGATGTATCCAGAAAGGATGATGGGGAACTGCAGACACTGATGTATCTGGAAAGGATGATGGGGAACTGCAGATATCATTGATGTATTCAGAAAGGATGATGGGGAACTTCTGACAGTAATGTATCCAGAAAGGATGATGGGGAACTGCAGATATCATTGATGTATCCAGAAAGGATGATGGGGAACTACAGACACTGATGTATCTGGAACGGATGATGGGGAACTGCAGATATCATTGATGTATCCAGAAAGGATGATGGGGAACTACAGACACTGATGTATCTGGAAAGGATGATGGGGAACTGCAGATATCATTGATGTATTCAGAAAGGATGATGGGGAACTTCTGACAGTAATGTATCCAGAAAGGATGATGGGGAACTGCAGATATCATTGATGTATCCAGAAAGGATGATGGGGAACTACAGACACTGATGTATCTGGAACGGATGATGGGGAACTGCAGATATCATTGATGTATCCAGAAAGGATGATGGGGAACTACAGACACTGATGTATCTGGAAAGGATGATGGGGAACTGCAGATATCATTGATGTATTCAGAAAGGATGATGGGGAACTGCAGACATTGATGTATCTAGAAAGGGTGATGAGGACCTGCAGACAGTGATGTATCCAGAAAGGATGATAGGGAACTGTAGACAGTGATGTATCCAGAAAGGATGATAGGGAACTGTAGACAGTGATGTATGATGGGAGACTGGACAGTGCTGGTATCACAGAAACATGATCCAGTGATATGGTGGGGTAGTTAGAGGTATCAAGGTAGAGGAAGGATAAAGGAGGAATGGTTACCTGTTTAAGGAATGTTATCAGCTGCCAGATTAGAGAGAAAGAACACTGCCTGGTGAACAGATTGGGGGAGTCAGTGTCAGAATCAGTGGTAATCACCTTGGTAGGTAAGGGCTAATGAGGGAAATACTAATGGACTGGTAACCTGTATGCCCCCAATCACATTAAAGAAGGAGGATAATAGATGAGGGTCATAATAAGACAGTGGGCAGATGTAGAGAGTTATGTTTTTGGGGATCTGAGTCTGCCAGAAGTGGAACTGGACTTCCTATGCTCCAGAGTAAGGAGGCCGTGGTAAGTGGCTGAAAACCTGAGGGAGCAGGAAGATGTAGTGTACATGGTACGAGTTGAACGACAAACAGAGAAGTCTGGATGAGAGTCCAACCAATGCAGAAATGGTCAGGCATATCCAGATGGTGGTGCAGCCAGACAGCCAATAGTGACCATTCCTTTGTGAGTTTTAGAGTAAGTGGAAGGAGAAAAATCCAAAGACAAAGCTGATAAAAAGACAATATGAACAAAAGATTGCTTTCGATAAGTAGCTTAGCTTCTAGTGTCATTCAAATGGGTACAAAATATCACAATCTGGAAGGAGATAGCAAGCAGTATTAACTGCTTTGCTAGGGATGGCCTGCACCTCTCCCGCCAAGGTTTTCATATATTGACTAAATCCTTCTCCATCCCCAAACTGCCTTTTAGGCAACATCAGTCTTCTAAATTTTCCAGCATAGCAAAACAAAATCTGGATAACATTATGGTATCACTACAAACTCCACTCCCTACAAATACTGTTTACCCTGGAAAATGTTGATATATGCATCAACAGAGACACCTGGTTCAAGAGCATTAAAAGCACTCCATCAGTGCAGGGTTTCCAACCAATATTACACTTCCAGGCCCATCACATTAGACAAAGGTACAAAAGCAGTGATAACTCCATATTCTTAAAAAAATATTTAATCTCCAGACTCAGTAGACAATATAATGATGTAGAACTCCTCCACATCCAACTTACTTTTAACAAGACCCCTTATCACATCATGGCTAACTATTGAACCCTCCTTCTATGTCCCCCTGAACCCATAACACCTACCTAACTAATATGGAGTCCCTAATCATTAAGCCAAACACTATTCTCCTACAGGACTTTAACTAAACCTCCAGTAACTGGGAGATGTATACATCTTCTAACATGTATGGCCAGAAAGTTCTGGACTACATCAACACAAAACCTCTGGACTAGTTAGTATGCATTCCATCCAGGGGTGACAGAATCTTAATAGATGGTCCTTGCTGATATGGGGCAGCTTTGCTCCCCACCAACTGCAACTTCCTCCCTGATAAAATTTGACCACACGTCAGTCATATTCACTGTAAATCTGAAGCCTGAAGCAACTTCTAATATTTCAGTATTCAGAACCTATGCAAAGATGAATCTACTAAAACTGAGTGATTACCTATATACATTCAAAAGCCCCTTCCATCTTGATGGCCCTGCTTCTTATGTGGAATTCTTTACTATCAAATTAAAGTGCATGTAAATAGCTGCTTAGATGCATCTTCCCCCCTCAGAAATAAACGCAACACCAAATTCAAAAATAAACCCCTATGGTGAACAGGCTCTATAGTAAAGGAAAAAAACGCACTGGATGCAAAAATAAATTTAACTCTCAAAATGCCAAAAATAATCTTGTTGAACTACACAAAGAAGCAAAGCTAGATATGAGGTAAAAACAGTCATTCATTAAAAGAATTCCTGCAAAGCTTTCATTAGCAGGGTAAGAAACCCCAGAAACAGTGCCCATCACTGTGCAAAGCTAAGAATAAATTATATTACATATTCATACTCAGAGGACATAGTCAGTCTACTAGCAGACAAATTTAGCTCAAACTTTACCCCCCTTCAATATTCTTAGGTAGCAGTCCCACATCTACACCCCCCACCCCAAATCTCCCAAGAACTAATCTTCAAGGCACTATCTAAGGCCAAGAATGCCACTTCTAGTGGGCCAGGAAATATACCAAGCTGCCTACTTGTCAGCTTGAAATATGAGTTGTTAAACACCCTAAAGAGGCTTTGCAAGAAATGTATAATTATATTTTTTGGCAAGGATGACTTCTCCTTGTAACTATCACATTGGCAACACACCCAGAAAATTGCTCTTGTAGTCCTGGCTGCAGGAACCTATGTTAGCAATGAGCTGTCCTTTGATCCCCACGTGTCCACTATTGTGAGGAACTCCCTTTTCATCCCATAGCTTAGATCCAAAGGTATGATATTCAGGTACAGGGATGTAATCATTCCATGTGGCTCAGCACTCATTAGGCTGATCACTGAGTGTAGTGTCTGTTTCAGTATATACCTGTCCAAACACTTGTCACCACTGGAAGGACCACAGTTCTTCCTTACTAAGAAAATCAAGAACTTAAATCATGAAAGCTATGCAGACCACCTCAAACCCTTATCCTCTTCTCAGTATAATACAGGCTACTGAGAAGTGCCCCTGCCTCAAAAACAGAACCTCAGCAGACCCTATCCTGTCAGACCTGCTAACTATTGGCAAGTCTAATGGTGGCATAAACACATGGTCAATGGATCTCAATCTCTTCTGCAACATAAATAACACATGTTGGAGTGACAGGTATTTATTGCAAAGAATTCTACTTCTATGGAACCGTCTTCCACTCCACATAAAGCAAAGTACTTCTCATACTCTATTCAAAGGTAATCAGGATGAATGGATGGGCGCCCCCCAGTATAGCACCTTGTCCCTGATAGATAGGAACAACATGGAATATCTTAACATATCCTTGAGCTGCCCATTTCTGAGTTATCATACATAAAATATAAAAGCTAAAAACAACAATGGGAATATAATTCTAGGCTTCTTAAAATCCTGAGAGATTAATAACCTAGAGCTTACCTATGGGGTAGACATTTACTGGAATGGATTATGTTGAGCTGGGGGAAAAGACAAAGGTGAATTAGGGGGTCTGGATGCAAAATGAGATGGGAGAACATCTCTGGAAATTAGTCTAGAATGAGAGCAATCGGTTACCAACAAAGGCATGAGGAAATAGCACAGTGAGGAAAAACGGGAAAAGGCGGTGTAGGAACATGTGATTATGATATGTCGTAATCACTTGCCTGGGGTGTAGGAACATGTGATTATGATATGTCGTAATCACTTGCCTGGGGTGTAGGAACATGTGATTATGATATGTCGTAATCACTTACCTGGGGTGTAGGAACATGTGATTATGATATGTTGTAATCACTTACCTGGGGTGTAGGAACATGTGATTATGATATGTCGTAATCACTTACCTGGGGTGTAGGAACATGTGATTATGATATGTCGTAATCACTTACCTGGGGTGTAGGAACATGTGATTATGATATGTCGTAATAACTTACCTGGGGTGCAGGAACATGTGATTATGATATGTTGTAATCACTTACCTGGGGTGTAGGAACATGTGATTAGGATATGTTGTAATCACTTACCTGGGGTGTAGGAACATGTGATTAGGATATGTCGTAATCACTTACCTGGGGTGTAGGAACATGTGATTACGATATGTCGTAATCACTTACCTGGGGTGTAGGAACATGTGATTATGATATGTCGTAATCACTTACCTGGGGTGTAGGAACATGTGATTATGATATGTTGTAATCACTTACCTGGGTTGTAGGAACATGTGTTTGTAGTAAGATGCAGTCACTCATCTGGAGTGTAGGAACATGTGATTATGATATGTCGTAATCACTTACCTGGGGTGTAGGAACATGTGATTATGATATGTCGTAATAATTTACCTGGGGTGTAGGAACATGTGATTATGATACGCTGTAATCACTTACCTGGGGTGTAGGAACATGTGTTTGTAGTAAGATGCAGTCACTCATCTGGAGTGTAGGAATATGTGATTATGATATGTTGTAATCACTTACCTGGGGTGTAGGAACATGTGATTATGATATGTCGTAATCACTTACCTGGGGTGCAGGAACATGTGATTATGATATGTTGTAATCACTTACCTGGGGTGTAGGAACATGTGATTATGATATGTTGTAATCACTTACCTGGGGTGTAGGAACATGTGATTATGATATGTTGTAATCACTTACCTGGGGTGTAGGAACATGTGATTATGATATGTTGTAATCACTTACCTGGGGTGTAGGAACATGTGATTATGATATGTTGTAATCACTTACCTGGGGTGTAGGAACATGTGATTATGATATGTTGTAATCACTTACCTGGGATGTAGGAACATGTTATTATGATATGTTGTAATCACTTACCTGGGGTGTAGGAACATGTATTTGTAGTAAGATGCAGTCACTCATCTGGAGTGTAGGAACATGTGATTATGATATGTTGTAATCACTTACCTGGGGTGTAGGAACATGTGTTTGTAGGAAGATGCAGTCACTCATCTGGAGTGTAGGAACATGTGATTATGATATGTTGTAATCACTTACCTGGGGTGTAGGAACATGTGTTTTTAGTAAGATGCAGTCACTCATCTGGAGTAGGAACATGTGATTATGATATGTTGTAATCACTTACCTGGGGTGTAGGAACATGTGTTTGTAGTAAGATGCAGTCACTCATCTGGAGTGTAGGAACATGTGATTATGATATGTTGTAATCACTTACCTGGGGTGTAGGAACATGTATTTGTAGTAAGATGCAGTCACTCATCTGGAGTGTAGGAACATGTGATTATGATATGTTGTAATCACTTACCTGGGGTGTAGGAACATGTGTTTGTAGTAAGATGTAGTCACTCATCTGGAGTGTAGGAACATGTGAGTATGATATGTTGTAATCACTTACCTGGGGTGTAGGAACATGTGATTATGATATGTTGTAATCACTTACCTGGGGTGTAGGAACATGTGATTATGATGTGTTGTAATCACTTACCTGGTGTGTAGGAACATGTGATTATGATATGTTGTAATCACTTACCTGGGGTGTAGGAACATGTGATTATGATATGTTGTAATCACTTACCTTGGGTGTAGGAACATGTGATTATGATATGTTGCAATCACTTTCCTGGGGTGTAGGAACATGTGTTTGTAGTAAGATGCAGTCACTCATCTGGAGTGTAGGAACATGTGATTATGATATGTTGTAATCACTTTCCTGGGGTGTAGGAACATGTGTTTGTAGTAAGATGCAGTCACTCATCTGGAGTGTAGGAACATGTGATTATGATATGTTGTAATCACTTACCTGGGGTGTAGGAACATGTGTTTGTAGTAAGATGCAGTCACTCATCTGGAGTGTAGGAACATGTGATTATGATATGTTGTAATCACTTACCTGGGGTGTAGGAACATGTGTTTGTAGTAAGATGCAGTCACTCATCTGGAGTGCAGGAACATATGATTATGATATGTTGTAATCACTTACCTGGGGTGTAGGAACATGTGTTTGTAGTAAGATGCAGTCACTCATCTGGGGTGTAGGAGCATGTGATTATGATATGTTGTAATCACTTACCTGGGGTGTAGGAACATGTGTTTGTAGTAAGATGCAGTCACTCATCTGGAGTGTAGGAACATGTGATTATGATATGTTGTAATCACTTACCTGGGGTGTAGGAACATGTGATTATGATATGTTGTAATCACGTACCTGTGGTGTAGGAACATGTGTTTGTAGTAAGATGCAGTCACTCATCTGGAGTGTAGGAGCATGTGATTATATGTTGTAATCACTTACCTGGGGTGTAGGAACATGTGATTATGATATGTCGTAATCACTTACCTGGGGTGTAGGAACATGTTTTTGTAGTAAGATGCAGTCACTCATCTGGAGTGTAGGAACATGTGATTATGGTAAGTTGTAGACACTCACCTGGACCACCCAAGAGTGAGTTACTATTCAAGTATAAAAGCCAGAGTTGATATTTGCTATTGTGGTCAACTGACAGTTTGTGGGTGGTCCAAAGTTGGCACACCTCTGAGAAAGAGTGAGACAGGTGTTTGCCTGTCAGAGATAGCTTTTTTTGATGAGAAAAAATGATCTTGTAGTAAGAATAACAAATGAAGGGGGCTGTGAAAGGTAACATTCCCCAGCAAAAATGCTTTTCCTTCATGCCACATTTGTTTTTAAACTTATGGGCTTGAATTTGTGGTTTACAGGAATCAGTGTGTTCAGGCTGTCATTTCTATCTTCATGTGATCAGACGACTCTGATACAAGCTTACACGAGTCCAGCAGACACAAGTGATCTGAGAAGGGCAAACGGAGTAGATAAGAGTTGAAACAAAGGAATGTAGCACTAGGCTGGAGAAGGCACAGCATGAGGCATCAGGGAGAACAGCGACAAAGTTGGTAGGAAAACAAAATTCCAGTCAATAGGGAGCCTAGAGAAGAGGTGAAGATGGGGAAGAAATGCTGTTATAGATAAATAGTAAAAAGAAAAAAAGTTATGGTTGGAATTGGTGAAGTCATGTATGGTGGAAAGATCATAGAAGACAGGGATCAAACTCTGCTAAGGAATAATAATCCACAGGGACCATGTAGTCTGGTTTCTGGGGTTCTTAGAAAGACATCTCATGGGCTAGTGATTCTTCTAATGGAGTTCTTTAGCAGGTTACTGACCACTGCAGTGGTGCCAGAAGACTGGACGATGGCAAACATGATACCACTGTCCGGGAATGTCAGAGGTTCTCAAGTCCATTAGCTTAACAACAGGAGGAAAGTCACAGATAGAATCCCAGGGAAAGTTGAGTTGTTTTTTCGATAACAGTAATGTCAACGTGCACAGCAGTATCACAAAAAGATTTTACCTACACACATTTTATTGCCTGAGTTGTAAGAGAATTAGACAGGTGTATCAGAAGAGGTGTTCTACCTGAACTTCAGCAATGCTTTTCAGTAAGTCACTCACAGACAGCCATTAAAAAAACCTCAGGAGCTGGGAAAGGACCGAGACTGAAGGGTTTGTGGAGATGGATTACTGTATAGTCGAAGGATAAAATGGAGAAGGTTTTAATGAGAAGGACAAAGCCAGCATTAAGTGAGGTAACTAATAAGATTCACAGATGTTGGCTCTGAACTCAGTACTGCAGACCACCATGTCTATTCCACCAGTAATGCTGATCACCATGTTAATTCCACCAATAATGCTGACCACCATGTTAATTCCAAAAGTACTGCAGATCACCATGTTATTTCCACCAGTAATACTGACCACTATGTTAATTCCACCAGTAATGCTGACCACCATGTGAATTCTACCAGTACCGCTGACCACCATGTGAATTCCACCAGTACTGCAGACCACCATGTGAATTCCACCAGTAATGCTGACCGCCATGTTAATTCCACCAGTAGTGCTGACCGCCATGGTAATTCCATCAGCAATGCTGACCACCGTGTGAATTCCACCATAGGTACATAGGTTCATAGGTTGACACTAGGCTATCTGCCCTAGGGCATTTATAAGCCTAGCCAGAGTGTGTTTGGCTTTCGCCACCCTTTTAGATTAGTTGACTGTGCCTCTGTATAGTAGGTCACAGAAGGTAGCCCTTTTTAAGGTTAGTTTACTGTACCTCTGTCAAGCAGGGACACAGAAGAGATCCCAAGGGTAAACTTACGATCTCCCATCCACTCGTCAAGATTTCTCTTGAAGAGGGTCAGTGAGGGGCTCTGCCTAACATGGATTGGGATTTTGTTCCAGAGTGAGGGGAGCCTCTGGGATATGAATCTGTCCCTCCAGCATGTCCTATTTATTTATGTGCTGAGGTTCAAGTCCCTGGAGCGTGTAGCTCTAAGGGATTTGGATTTCCTGAGGTGAAGCATGTCCATTAATTCTGGGTTGGACATGGCTTTATACATCAGACACAGATCGCCTCTGAGTAGGTGGTACGCAACTGAGTAGAGCTGGAGTTTCTTTAGCCGAACTGCATAGGGCATCTGTTTGAGCCCCTTGATCCTCTTGGTGAGGTACTTTTGGGGTCTTTCCAGTTGCTGCAGGTGTCGGGTAAGGTACATCCCAAATGGGGCATTGTATTCAATTATGGGCCTGATAAGTGATGAGTAGAGGGGCACAATGACCTCTCTTGATCTAGATGTGAATCCTTTCATGATAAGGTGGGCTATATAGAAGGCCTTTCTAACCACTTTGGTAACGTGATTGTCAAAAGGAGAGATTGCTATCTACTTGGGTCCCCAAGTCCCTAATTCCTTCTTCTGTACTTAATGGATTACCACCTATGTGGTAATTTGTGGGCACTTTGTTTTTCCCAAAGGGGATGACTATGCACTTTTTGGCATTTAGCTTAAGGCCATGGCTCTGGCACCAGTTATCCATCTCTGTGAGACCCTTTTTGAGGATGCTTGTGTCAGCCGGAGAGTCGATTATGGCACCCAGTTAGCAGGCTGTGTGGACTACCTTCCCTTCATCTATGGCTTTGGTAACTGTTTCAAAGAAGTAGACCAGGTTCAAGAAGCAAGATCTGCCCTTAACAAAGCCGAATTGGGTAGGATCCAGTGTCTGGAGTTTCCCAATGTCTTTGTTTATGATTTCCATGATGATACGCTCCATAGCTTTGCAGACCAGGCTAGTCAGGCTTATAGGGTGATAGTTTCCGAGGTCTGTTGTGGCAAAACCTTTGTGGAGTGGGACCACTGTTGCTGTATGCCATTCCTTGGGTACATATCCTGTAGTAAGGCTGAGACTGAACAGTGACTTTATATGAGGGTTTAGTTCTTCTTGGAGCTCATGTAAGACGCAGCCCAGGACACCGTCTGGTCCCATTGATGCTGTGTTTTTTGCTTTGGAGAGGGCAGCTCTCAGCTGTGCATCTGTGATCTCAGGAAGGCTACACTCTGTTGGGATAGACATTTGCTCTTTTGGGGGGGAAGGGGGGAGTTTGCACTGAATCTTTCTGCCAGGATGTTGGCAATGCCTGTGGGTTCAGTGTATTTTTTGTCATTTTGCACTAACTCAGAGCATATCTGGGAGTTGCCTCCCAGGTTTCTGACATAACTAAAGAAGGCCTTGTGATTATCTTTAGTGTCTTGTGCAATTTTTCTTTCGAAGCTGGCCTTAGATGATTTTATGAGGGATCATAGTTTCTTGCTAGTACTGATCAGAGACGCCTTCCCTTTTTGGGTCTTTGCTCTATCATGTAGTAGCTTTCTCCTTTGGTTGTATAGCTTATTTATGACCGGGGTCCACCAGACAGGTCTCCTGCCTTTCGAGGAGTGAGTCTTGGTTTTATTTGGGATAGCATGCTCCATGCATTCCTGTTGGTGTCCATAGAATCAAGAAAACAAAAGTACAACAAAAACACCTCCGGAACTGAGGTAGGGTGTCACAAAAGTATCCTGAGTTAGCAGGTAACCAGACAAAAGCACTGAAGCTAAACGAAGCTTCGTTAACTGAAATAAAGTGCTGGTGCAGGAAATTGCAGGTAAAAACCGTAAGCTTTAATAAGTCCAATCAGGAAGGTAAAACACAACAAAGCCAGTAATGTTAAACGCTCTCAAATGCGTTTTTCGTTCAAGGCACTGCTTGAACTTCTTCAGACTTACAACAGTGTAGTAAAAGTCAAGTGCCGCTTAAATACTCTGGTTGAGTAAATTGAATGATGACTTAATAAGTTGATTAAAAACAGTTTTCCTGAAAGGAAAACAGTCACATACTTTAAAAACAGTCAGTCCTAAATAACTAAATAGTCATACATAATAACCTACTCAACAGACCTAACATACTTTGACATCAATAATTTAGAAGTTGAATTTATACATATGAAAAAAGTTGTAAATGTATATGTAATGATGCGAATAACAAAATATACAATATGAAACCAAATAAAACTTGTGCACTGATAAAAGATTACACTGAGAGTACACACCTTATATTGACCACATAAAAAAATAAATAAAAATGGAATGATAAACATAGCAATAAAAATAATAAAAGAAATAAAAATAATAATAATAATAGATGTGAAGGTGAAAATGAAAATAGGAATAAAAATAAAAATGGAATAGAATAAAATAACAATAAGGATAGACTAACATTAAAAATAAGAATGATAATGAAAATAATAAAGATAAAAATAATAACAACAGAAATTATATCCTGTTATGACTCAAATATTCAAGTCGAATAAATAACGTGGGGAAGTATAGGGAATTAAGTACATGCAGTGTGCATCATGATCCCTATAAAATTCTTCTCCACTATTTAGTTAAAATGTAATAGAATATGTAGAAATAAATTGGTAAAGTTGATAAAATTAATAAAATTAGGAGTCATTAACTAAATCAGGAACCTTAAGTAAACACTGATGTTCATGCCAAAGGCTCGAGGACAAAACTGAAAGTCCACACTAAAAAGACTATATTGTAATGTATATTAATTACGCAATACTTGTGCAAGAAAAACACCAAACTATCTTAATAGACAGTTCAATTTCAGGATACACATGATCGAGTAATATTCGTTTAGGCCAGGTGCTTGATGTGCTGCCAGGCGTAATTGCCAACATAATTCCTTCCTCTCCAACTGTAGTTTCAAAACACTATCGTTGGCATAGTTAGTGTGGTCGGACATGATTTGGTCAATCACCATAAAGTCAAAAGTGTGACCTAGGCACATGTTGTTATGTCTCGCAAGAGCATTATCCTCTTTTTTGTGGTTAATAGCATAGCCATGTTCATATAGTCTTTCCCTCAACCGCCTATCAGTCTTCCCTATGTAAAATGCGGGGCAGAGTTTGCACTGTGCCAAGTAAACTACACGTTTACTATTACAATTGTAACGTTTCCAAACCTTAAAGGTGTTGTTTCTAATAGTAAATGAGTCAGATGTGTTAATATTTGTGCATTGCCTACATGCCCCGCATTTTTGGGTACCCCCCTTATTCAATTTGTGGTCTGTATTCTTTCTCTCTAGAAGGGCCTTCATGTTACAACCCCTTTTGAAAGTAATCTTAGGTCCAAGACCCAGGAGTGTAGATAAATCTTTTTCTAGAGATAGACAAAACCAATATTTCCTCACCACTTTGGAAATCTCATTTGCTTCTGGGCAAAAGGTGAAGACAAACGAGTTGGTATAATTAGCCTGTCTGTTAGATTGCCTACCTCCTAGGATGTCAACATTATTGATTACATTGGGACTTGAACTACAAGAAGTGTCAATCTCATGGGGCCTACCTCGGGAGCCAAGTATAGCTTCATACACCCTGTTTTCTCTTTTTGAAGTGACCTCACCAAAAATGTTGTCCAAAAATGTACTAGGGTACCCTCGGTGTCGGAACATCTGGTATAAATTCCCACATTCTCTTGTGAAGTCCTCTTCAAGTGTTGTCATCCTGGCTAACCTCACCAATTGGCCCTTAACCACTGATTTCTTTTGGTGGTGGGGGTGAGAGCTTGAAAAGTGTAAGTATGTATTTGAGAATGTACTTTTCCTATATATTTGTGAAGTGTATTGGTCCTGGTTTTTACTCAGGGTGATGTCCAAAAAACAGATTTCATTTGTTTTGAAGTTCATAGTGAATTTCAAAAAATTCGTTGTAGAATTCAAGAATCCTAATAGGTCTCTTGCATCTGCCTCATCTCCCTTCAGTAAAATGAAGATGTCGTCCAAATATCGCTTGTACAAGTAGATTTTTTGTTTCCAAATACTGTTAAACACATATGATGATTCCCAGTGGGCCATGACTAAGTTTGCAAAACTAGCACCAACTGGGGACCCCATGGCTACGCCTATTTTTTGTAAAAATAGCTTGTCTTCAAAGGAGACAAAGTTGTTTTTTAGGATGATGTCCAGGAGTTGCTCGACTAGATTGCATTGGTCACTAGATGCACCCCTTGATCCTATGAACTCAACAACCCACTCAATTCCCACAGTTTGTGGGATACTAGAGTAAAGGTCGCATACGTCCACTGTTAAGAAGTTGAGTGACCGATCAAATGTTGTTTCTCGTATGTGTTCTAAAAACGACCAAGAGTCCTTTAAAATTTGGTTCTCACTTTCGACATATTTTTTAAGAATTTGGTCAGTCAGTTTGGCAGCTGGGTATGTAATAGATTGCCGGGCATCAACTAGCATGCGGAAGGGGGGATTTTCAAGATTTTTATGAAGTTTCGGAATACCGAAAACTTTTGGGATTCTAGGAGCCAACATTGTCAAATATTGGTTTTGTTCTCCCGTAATTAATTCATCAATGAAGAGATCATTTAAGTGTGACCTAATGCGTTGACATGCTTGGTTGTACTGGTTCTTACTAACCTCTTCGTAGGTGTCCCTTTCTAGCAGTGATAACATAATATTAGCATAGTCTATATTATGTACTATAGCTAGCCCTCCCCCCTTGTCCGGTTTCATAACTCTTACTGGTAACTTCCTGAACATGGACAGTAGTTCATGTTCGTCTTTAGAAATATTAGACTGATGATTACTGTGTGCTCTGGAAGTTATCTTTCTAAATTCTAACTCACAAAGATGTTCAAATAAATGCAGTGAGTTATTCAGGGGTGGGTTAAAACTGCTTGGAACACGTAGTGGGTCAGTTAGAAAACTCGGGTCAGAATTGCCGAAAATCATGTTGAGGTTTAATTTCCTGATAAACATTTTAAAGTCTATTAGTAAGTCTACAATGTTACAGGGCTGTGATGGTACAAAAGTTAAACCTTTGGCAAATAATTCTACCAAGATATTATCAACATGACATTCTGTGTAGTTGTAAATTTTAAAATCTGCATCCCCATTAGTCACAACTTCAAATAAGTTTAGTCCCACTGTTGGTTGTTGCTCCGAGTGTTGTAACGTCTCTTCGGAGGAACTGGTCGATTCGGTTTCCAAGTCGCCCCCCTCCCCCCTCTGTAGTTTTTTTGTTGCTGTTGTTGCCCCTCAGTGGCCCAGTCATCATCTTCAAAAACCTCTGGTATGACATCAGAATCAATTGGGCCTCCTGCTCCCTTAGTATGTTCATCAACATCGACTTGTTCGTCTGTATTATGCCCTTGTCTGTTGTTACTTTGTTTCCTATGGTACCCTGTGGGCTGAGTTCTCCTTTTTGTATTAGTAAAATTGTTCTGACTCAATCGGGTGTTTGTACTAGCAGGCTTCGGAAATGCTGTACCCTCTTCATAAGCTTTTAGGTCCCTGTTTAGCTTTTTTATCTTTGTTGCCTTTAATTTGGTCATCTGCTGTGCGATACTAGTAAGAGTTCGGCTGAACTCGAACTCGTATCTATTAAAGTCTAAATCCCCTTTAATCTCCCTTTGGAGTATAGTAACTTCAGTGCCAAGTTTATCAAGTTCCATTTGATAGTGTTTAACCATGCATTTAAGTAAAGCTAAACCATGGTTATTAAACAAACATGTAAGCTCATTATAAAAATCTGATCCGAATTCCAAGCCATTCGGATATACAAAAAGTCTTAGGCCCTTAGGGACAATCTTTTCTTTGATACACTTATTTAAATAGTTAAGCTCAAGTTGTTTCTTCTTTGTTTGATACAATTTACTGTCAAAAATTTTAAGCTTCTCAATAAGAGTGTTGTCACTTACTGCAGTGTTATTGTCCTGACCGTAAATGCTCGTAGTTTCCAAGTTCAATTCGTCGTCCAGCCATTTCCTCGGGTCAAAGTTACCACTGAGACCTGTAGCAGATGTTAAAGTTACTCCGCTAGTTTGGCCACGGGCTTGCGACTGTATTTGGTTACTCGAATTGGCCTGGACTAGACTAGGACTCCTAACTGTGTTAATACCAATAGTCGGTACCTGTTGAGTAGTAGGATAAGCGTTGTCAACCTTCTCTGCTAGGCGATCCAAACGGGTGTTGATGAGTTCTAACAGTTGCGTTAGATTTCCCTGCGAAAGGGTTTCCCCTTCCTGTGTGTCTGCCATCTCCGATACGTAACACCACCTCCGTGTATAAACCAAGAACCAAGAAAACAAAAGTACAACAAAAACACCTCCGGAACTGAGGTAGGGTGTCACAAAAGTATCCTGAGTTAGCAGGTAACCAGACAAAAGCACTGAAGCTAAACGAAGCTTCGTTAACTGAAATAAAGCGCTGGTGCAGGAAATTGCAGGTAAAAACCGTAAGCTTTAATAAGTCCAATCAGGAAGGTAAAACACAACAAAGCCAGTAATGTTGGACTTATTAAAGCTTACGGTTTTTACCTGCAATTTCCTGCACCAGCGCTTTATTTCAGTTAACGAAGCTTCGTTTAGCTTCAGTGCTTTTGTCTGGTTACCTGCTAACTCAGGATACTTTTGTGACACCCTACCTCAGTTCCGGAGGTGTCCATAGAATGCTTTTGTAAAGGATTCTGCATTTTGGGCCATATTTTCCACTGGCCCGGGGGCTTTGAAGGATTCCACCTCGGTTTTGAGAAGTGTGAAGTTAGTTTTTGAGAAGTTCTTCACCGTGTTTTCCTTGGTTAGGGGTGGGGATGGAATATGGATGTCCAGTGAGATTAGTTTATGGTCTGATCTTACCAATGAGGGGTATACCTCTGGTGTGGAACATAGAGACCCCATGTTGGTGATGAACAGATCCAATATGTTTTCCCCTCTTGTGGGAGTAGTGACCAGTTGTTCCATAGCATTTGAGTTTATAAATTCTAGGAACCGTTGGGCGAGGGTGTTTGGGCTTGAGTAGTTTTCCCAATCAATGTTTGGGTAGTTGAAGTCACTCAATATAATGGCGTTTGGAGAGACCTTCATATTCTCCAGTGTTCTCAGGAAATCAGAGTGAGGTTCCTGTGTTTGGGAGGGTGGTCTGTAGCAGGCTACAAACTGAAAGGCAGTTTTGCCCACTGTTAGTTGCACATGGATGGTCTCCAATGCTTTGTGCAGTGCCACTAACCTGGAGGTGTGTGTATCTTTGATAAATATGGATACTCCCCCTCATTTTGTGGTTCGGTCTGAGTTTTGGGGCTGGAAAGCATGGTATGAAGTATAACCTGTTAGTGCTGGGGTGCTCTTGCTAGCCTTGAACCAGGTTTCTGTTACTGCACAGATAATGATATTCTCCATACTGAGGAGAGTCTCGAGTGCGTGCATCTTGTGGTTTAGACTTCTGGCATTGAGCAGCATTACCCTTAGTTTTTTTTTTTTCTTTGTGTTGTCTATGGAGGTGGGTTTGTCTTTTCAGCCTTGCAAAAAGGCACTATGGGGGAGGCAAGAGCCTTTGCCAGTATTCAAAAACCCAGGGGTGACAGGTGCAAGCCGTCCCTAGTGAAGCAACGTGGCTTGTCGAGCATGTCATCCCAGGCTGACAGACACTGGATCCCCTGTGAGTGACACCAATACTTTAGCCAGTTGTTAAAATTGATCATTTTGTCTTTATACTGTGGCATCATTCTTGATGAGGGTAAGATGCTACTCAAGGTCAGGGTCATACCGGCCTGGGCTACATGCTCAGAGAGCTCCTCAATGTCTTTTTTCATGTAGTCCAGGGAGGTACATCTCAGGTCATTCACACCAGCATGGACAATGACGGAGTCATATTTGTACTTGCTTTGGAGTGACCTGAGTGCTTGTGTTATGTGGCAGATCCTGGCACCCGACAGGCAGCTTACAGTGACCTTCTCCTTGTTCAGTCTGGCGAGTGGGACGTCAGTGTGTCTGACAATAGAGTCACCTATTACAAGTGTATTAGGTGTGTTGTTTAGCTTTAAGGGCTGTGACTGTGTGGCACACTGACTTTGTGAGCTATGTGCTATGTGGGTATTATTTCATGGTAGGGGTTGCTTAGATGTCTGCTTTGGAGGTCTCTGCTGCTTAGGCAGATTTTTATTTAGAGCCTCTAAGTATGTTTTTGTGTGTTTATGTGTTTGGTTTGCTGATGAGATAGGTCTATGTGAGACTGGATTTCTGGTGTGTGTGGTTACCTTCTCCTCCTGACAGGCTATGCCAGTACTGGGTTGAGAGAGCTTAGCCTCCAGTTTGGCTATATAGTTGCATCTCTCACATATATTTGAGCTTGTTGGGAGGAGGAGAGGGTGGTCTGTATACATAAGGCAGTTGTAACATTGCCTCAAGATTCCCAGATTCACTAGCTGGACTGGAGAGTAAACCCAAAACTGACCTTTGGACATGCCTGAATAATATAGGGAACTACTTATTGACTGAAAGAACCAATAGGGAGCAAGTGCTTAGAAGGTGTATAAGAAGACGTAGTGCTTTAGTTTATTAGTGTTTACCTATGAGATTACCAGTAGTGCAGACCACCATGTTTATTCCACCAGTAATGCTGACCACCATGTTAATTCTACTAGTAATGCTGACCACCATGCTAATTCCACCAGTAATGCTGATCACCATGTGAATTCCACGAGTACTGCAGACCACCATGTTAATTCCACCAGTAATGCTGACCACCATGTTAATTACACCAGTAGTGCTGACCACCGTGTGAATTCCACCAGTAATGCTGACCACCATGTTAGTTCCACCAGTAGTGCAGACCACCATGTTAATTCCACCAGTAATGCTGACCACCATGTTAATTCCACCAGTAATGCTGATCACCATGTGAATTCCACCAGTACTGCTGACCGCTATGTTAATTCCACCAGTAATGCTGACCACCGTGTGAATTCTACCAGTACTGCTGACCACCATGTGAATTCCACCAGTACTGCAGACCACCATGTGAATTCCACCAGTAATGCTGACCGCCATGTTAATTCCACCAGTAGTGCTGACCGTCATGGTAATTCCATCAGTAATGCTGACCATTGTGTGAATTCCACCAGTAGTGCAGACCACCATGTTTATTCCACCAGTAATGCTGACCATCATGTTAATTCTACCAGTAATGCTGACCACCATGTTAATTCCACCAGTAATGCTGACCACCATGTGAATTCCACCAGTAGTGCAGACCACCATGTTTATTCCACCAGTAATGCTGACCACTGTGTGACTACCACCAGTACTGATGACCACCATGTGAATTCCACCAGTACTGCAGACCTCCATGTTAATTACACCAGTAGTGCTGACCACCATGTGAATTCCACCAGTAATGCTGACCACCATGTTAATTCCACCAGTAATGCTGACCACCATGTTAGTTCCACCAGTAGTGCAGACCACCATGTTAATTCCACCAGTAATGCTGACCACCATGTGAACTCTACCAGTACTGCTGACCACCATGTGAATTCCACCAATAATGCTGACCACCATGTTAGTTCCACCAGTAGTGCGGACCACCATGTTAATTCCACCAGTAATGCTGACCACCATGTTAATTCCACCAGTAATGCTGATCACCATGTGAATTCCACCAGTACTGCTGACCGCTATGTTAATTCCACCAGTAATGCTGACCACCGTGTGAATTCTACCAGTACTGCTGACCACCATGTGAATTCCACCAGTACTGCAGACCACCATGTGAATTCCACCAGTAATCCTGACCGCCATGTTAATTCTACCAGTAGTGCTCACTGTCATGGTAATTCCATCAGTAATGCTGACCATCGTGTGAATTCCACCAGTAGTGCAGACCACCATGTTTATTCCACCAGTAATGCTGACCACCGTGTTAATTCTACCAGTAATGCTGACCACCATGTTAATTTCACCAGTAATGCTGACCACTATGTCTGCGGTGGTGGTGCTGCGGTAGTGTTGTCGCCTCACAGCAAGACGTTGTCCTGTTCGATTCTCAGCTAAAGCGTTTTCTGTGTGGAGACATGCGTGAATGGGCATACCTTCATTGAAGGTTGTACATCAGGGCTGGCAACTCGGTACATAAAAATCTAATGCCAATCATTAGTGGACCGGAGTTCCGCTGTGGCGACCCCTAAGTGGGAAAAGCCAAAAGATACACAATGGTGACCACCATGTTAATTCCACCAGTACTGCTGACCACCATGTGAATTCCACCAGTAATGCTGACCACCATGTTAATTCCACCAGTACTGCTGACCACCATGTGAATTCCACCAGTAATGCTGACCACCATGTTAATTCCACCAGTACTGCTGACCACCATGCGAATTTCACCAGTAATGCTGATCGCTATGTTAATTCCACCAGTACTGCAGACCACCATGTTTATTCCACCAGTACTGCAGACCACCATGTTTATTCCACCAGTAATGCTGACCGCTATGTTAATTCCACCAGTAATGCTGACCACCATGTTAATTCCACCAGTACTGCTGACCACCATGTGAATTCCACCAGTAATGCTGACCACCATGTTAATTCCACCAGTACTGCTGCCCACCATGTGAATTCCACCAGTAATGCTGACCACCATGTTAATTCCACCAGTACTGCTGACCACCATGCGAATTTCACCAGTAATGCTGATCGCTATGTTAATTCCACCAGTACTGCAGACCACCATGTTTATTCCACCAGTACTGCAGACCACCATGTTTATTCCACCAGTAATGCTGACCGCTATGTTAATTCCACCAGTAATGCTGACCACCATGTTAATTCCACCAGTACTGCTGACCACCATGTGAATTCCACCAGTAATGCTGACCACCATGTTAATTCCACCAGTAATGCTGACCACCATGTTAGTTCCACCAGTAGTGCAGACCACCATGTTAATTCCACCAGTAATGCTGACCACCATGTGAACTCTACCAGTACTGCTGACCACCATGTGAATTCCACCAGTAATGCTGACCACCATGTTAGTTCCACCAGTAGTGCGGACCACCATGTTAATTCCACCAGTAATGCTGACCACCATGTTAATTCCACCAGTAATGCTGATCACCATGTGAATTCCACCAGTACTGCTGACCGCTATGTTAATTCCACCAGTAATGCTAACCACCATGTGAATTCTACCAGTACTGCTGACCACCATGTGAATTCCACCAATACTGCAGACCACCATGTGAATTCCACCAGTAATCCTGACCGCCATGTTAATTCCACCAGTAGTGCTCACTGTCATGGTAATTCCATCAATAATGCTGACCATCGTGTGAATTCCACCAGTAGTGCAGACCACCATGTTTATTCCACCAGTAATGCTGACCACCGTGTTAATTCTACCAGTAATGCTGACCACCATGTTAATTTCACCAGTAATGCTGACCACTATGTCTGCGGTGGTGGTGCTGCGGTAGTGTTGTCGCCTCACAGCAAGACGTTGTCCTGTTCGATTCTCAGCTAAAGCGTTTTCTGTGTGGAGACATGCGTGAATGGGCATACCTTCGTTGAAGGTTGTACATCAGGGCTGGCAACTCGGTACATAAAAATCTACTGCCAATCATTAGTGGACCGGAGTTCCGCTGTGGCGACCCCTAACTGGGAAAAGCCGAAAGATACACAATGCTGACCACCATGTTAATTCCACCAGTACTGCTGACCACCATGTGAATTCCACCAGTAATGCTGACCACATGTTAATTCCACCAGTACTGCTGACCACCATGTGAATTCCACCAGTAATGCTGACCACCATGTTAATTCCACCAGTACTGCTGACCACCATGCGAATTTCACCAGTAATGCTGATCGCTATGTTAATTCCACCAGTACTGCAGACCACCATGTTTATTCCACCAGTACTGCAGACCACCATGTTTATTCCACCAGTAATGCTGACCACCATGTTAATTCCACCAGTACTGCTGACCACCACGTGAATTCCACCAGTAATGCTGACCCCCATGTTAATTCCACCAGTACTGCTGACCACCATGTGAATTCCACCAGTAATGCTGACCACCATGTTAATTCCACCAGTACTGCTGACCACCATGCGAATTTCACCAGTAATGCTGATCGCTATGTTAATTCCACCAGTACTGCAGACCACCATGTTTATTCCACCAGTACTGCAGACCACCATGTTTATTCCACCAGTAATGCTGACCGCTATGTTAATTCCACCAGTAATGCTGACCACCATGTTAATTCCACCAGTACTGCTGACCGCCATGTTAATTCCAAACATATCTGAGGGACATAAGAGCAGGATTATTCTTCTCACTATTGATTAAACAGGAGAGGGGATGAGGGAATAGTTGAAAGAAGGAGTTAGAAAGGCTGACCATGAGGGCAGAAAGATTGCATTTTAGGTTCAGTGCAGGTAAATGCAAAGAACCAAAAACTGGCCAATGCAAGCTTTGTGAGAAGTATCAGCTTGGAGAGTGTAAGTAATATTAACACAACAATAATAGACTCTAGAGATATTAATCCCACCTGCACTGGATCACAAGGCACACAGTGAGAGGGCATAGGTGATAGTAAACAGAATGCTGGCATGTATCCTCAGAGGAAAACACTCCAGGAGAAGACGTAATGCTTTCATAGGTTCATAGGTTCATAGGTTTGTACTAGGCTATCTGCCCTAGGGCATTTATAAGCCTAGCCAGAGTGTGTGTGGCTTTCACCACCCCTTAGGATGAGAATACTACGCCCATTTAGGGTTTAGTTTACTGTGCCTCTGTCTAGTAGTGACACAGAGATGATCCCCGGGGTAAACCTATGATCTCCCATCCACTCGTCAAGATTTCTCTTGAAGAGTGTTAGTGAGGGGCTCTGCCTAACATGGACTGGGATTCTGTTCCAGAGTTTAGGGAGTCTCTGGGTTATGAATCTGTCCCTCCAGCATGTCCTATTTATTTCTGTGTTGAGGTTCAAATCTTTTGCTCTCGTGGCTCTGATGGATTTGGATTTTCTGAGGTGGAGCATGTCCATTAATTCCGGGTTGGACATGGCCTTGTACGTCAGGCATAGATCACCTCTGAGTAGGCGGTATGCGACTGAATAGAGCTGGAGTTTCTTCAGTCGGGCAGCATATGACATATGTCTGAGACCCTTTATCCTCTTGGTGAGGAACTTTTGGGGTCTTTCCAACTGCTGCAGGTGTCGGGTAAGATACATCCCAAATGGGGCATTGTACTCAATCATGGGCCTGATGAGAGAAGAGTACAGGGGCACAATGACCTCTCTTGATTTAGATGTGAATCCCTTCATGATAAGGAGGGAAATATAGAAGGTCTTTCTAACCACTTTGGCAATGTGAGTGTCAAATGAGAGGTTACTGTCAACTTGGGTCCCTAGGTCCCTGATTACCTCTTCCGTACTTAATGGATTACCACCTATGTGGTAATTTGTAGGTACCTTGTTTTTCCCAAAGGGTATGACTATACATTTCTTGGCGTTCAGCTTAAGGCCATGGCTCTGGCACCAATTATCCATTTCTATGAGGCCTCTCTGAAGGATGCTTGTGCCGTTGGAATATCAATTATGGCGCCCAGTTTGCAGTCATCTGCAAACTTTGTCAGCCGCAATCCTCCTATGTTTGCCTGCACCTCGGAAAAACAAATGCCGAACAAGAGGGGTCCCAGGACTGAGCCCTGTGGGACACTGCTTGTGACTGGCTTAGAGTCCAACATGGCTCCAGCAACTCTGACCCTGTGGGTTCTGTCCTTGAGCCAGTTTGCAACCCATCTTGTGACATATGGGTTTACATTTAAGCTGGTGAGTTTGTCTATGATGCCCGAGTGGGGTATTGTGTCGAAGGCTTTTGCAAGGTCAAGGTAGGCTGTGTGAACTGCCTTACCCTCATCAATGGCCTTAGTGACTGTTTCAAAAAAGTCGACCAAGTTCAAAAGGCAGGATCTGCCCTTGACAAAGCCAAATTGTGTAGGATCCAATGTCTGTAGGTCCCCAATGTCTTTGTTTATGAGTTCCATAATGATCCTCTCCATAGCTTTGCAGACCAGGCTTGTCAAGCTTATGAGGCGGTAATTTCCAGGGTCCGTAGAAGCACCGCCTTGGTGGAGTGGGACCACTGATGCCGTACGCCACTCTTTGGGTACGTATCCTGTAGTAAGGCTAAGATTAAACAACAGCGTTATGTGTGGGTTTAGTTCCTCTTGGAGTTCATGTAGCACACAGCCCGGGACACCGTCCAGTCCCATTGATGCTGTGTTTTTAGCTTTAGAGAGGGCAGCTCTCACCTGGGCATCTGAGATGTTAGGGAGGCTACACTCTGCTGGGAAAGATATTTCTCCTTGGGGGGGGGGGGGAGAAATTTGCACTGAACCTGTCTGCCAGAATGTTGGCAATGTCTGTGGGTTCAGTGTATTTTGTGTCATTTTGGACTAACTCTGAGCATATCTGGGAGTTTCCACCCAGGTTTCTAACATAGCTAAAGAAGGCCTTGTGATTGTCTTTTGTGTCTTTTGCGATTTTTCTCTCAAAGTTGGCTTTGGATGATTTTATGAGTGATCGTAATTTTTTGCTAGTACTGATCAGAGATGCCTTCCCTTTTAGGGATTTTGCTCTGTCATGTAGTAGCTTCCTCCTCCTGTTGTAAAGTTTGTTAATGGCTGGGGTCCACCAGACCGGGTGCCTGCCTTTGGGGGAATGGGTCTTGGTTTTATTTGGGATTGCATGATCCATGCATTCTTGAAGGTGCCCGTAGAAGGCATTTATAAAGGATTCAGCAGTGTGGGTTGTGGTTTCCACTGGCCAAGGGGCCTTGAAGGAGACCACTTCAGTCTTAAGAAGTGTGAAGTTGGCTTTTGAGAAGTTCTTCACTGTGGTCTTTTGTGCAGGGGGGGGGGCGGGATGTGGATTTCCAGTGAGATTAATTTATGGTCTGATCTCACCAATGAGGGGTATACTTCTGGTGTGGAGCATTTTGTCCCCATGTTTGTGATGATCAGGTCTAGTATATTATTTCCTCTTGTGGGAATGGTGACTAGTTGTTCCATCGCATTTGAGTTTATGAATTCTAGGAACCTTTGGGCTAGGGTGTTGGGGCTTGAGTAGTGTTCCCAGTCTATGTTTGGGTAGTTGAAGTCTCCCAATATGATGGTATTTGGAGAGACATTCATACTCTCCAGTGTCTTCAGGAAGGCTGTGTGGGGTTCCTGAGTTTGAGAGGGTGGTCTGTAGCATGCTATAAACTGTAGGGCAGTTTTGCCTATGGTTAGTTGCGCCTGGATGGTCTCCGATGCTTCGTGCGTTGCCACTAACCTGGAGGTGTGGGTATCTTTGATGAATATGGATACTCCCCTCCTTTTGTGGTTCGGTCCAAGTTTTGGGGCCGGAAAGCATGATATGAGGTAAAACCTGGTAGTGCTGGGGTGCTCTCAGGAGCCTTGAACCAGGTTTCAGTCACTGCACAGACATCGATGTTCTCCATACTGAGGAGGGCTTCGAGAGCATGCATCTTGAGGTTTAGACTTCTGGCATTGAGCAGCATTACCCTTAGTTTTTTTCCACTTGTGTTTTCTAGGGAGGTAGGTTTGTCATTTGAGCCTTGCCTAAAAAAGGCACTATGGGGGTGGCAAGAGCCTTGGCCAATATCCGGAAGCCCACGGGTGACAGGTGCAAGCCATCTCTTGTGAAGCAGCGTGGCTTGTCAAGCATGTCATCCCAAGCAGACAGACGTTGGATCCCCTTAGAATGACACCAGTAATTAAGCCAATTGTTAAAACTGATCATTTTGTCTTTGTACTGTGGCATCATTCTTGGTGAGGGTAAGATGCTGCTCAGGGTCAGGGTCATACCGGCCTGGGCTACATAATCAGAGAGCTCCTCTATGTCTCTTTTCATGTAGTCCAGGGAGGTACATCTCAGGTCATTCACACCGGCATGGACAATGACTGAGTCATATTTGTACTTGCTGTGGAGTGACCTGAGTGCTTGTGTTATGTGGCGGATTCTAGCGCCCGACAGGCAGCTTACTGTAACCTTTTCCTTGTTCAGTCTGGTGAGCGGGACGTCAGTGTGTCTGACTATGGAGTCACCTATTACAAGTGTGTCTGGCATGTTGTTTGGCCTTAAGGGCTGTGACTGTTTAGCACACTGACTTTGTGAACTATGTGTTGCATGTGCTATGTCTTGAGGTAGTGGTCGCTTGGGTGTCTGCTTTGGAGGCCTCTGTTGTTTTGGTAGATTTTTAATCAGAGCCTCCGAGTATGTTTTTGTGTGTTTTCATTTCACTAAGCCATGGCAAGGCCATGCCCCTAGCAATGCATGCAGTCCTACAAGACATAAAGAAAAGAGACACCAGGCTGCTGAAAGAGGTCCATAAGAAAGCAGCCACAAGGGTGTGTATGCTTGATATGGTCAAAGACTAGAGAAGTAAGACCTCTTGTCTGGAATGACCAAGGGGGGGGGGGCAGGATATGTATAAATAATATGATATTAAGTAACTGTGATGACAGAGGTTTGGAGAATGAAAACAGCATGAGTGAGGGGGTCACACATCTGTACGAAGTCCCACACAAACTTATAGTTACTGACATACAATAAGTGTAAAATGCACCAGTATCCAATCAGTTACCAAATAGCATCCACTTATGTAGAGTGAATGACTGCAGACGACATCTGATGGATGGTCATGAGCCATGCACATGAGCAGTGCAACAACATGGCACAGCACAGTATCAGGATGGTTCACCTAAGCCTAGTGTATGCAACAGCTCCACAGCTGACTGGATATAGTCTGATCTGTCAGTAGGTAATGAATCCAACCATTGGCAGCTGTCTATACTGTCATATCTTGTGTCAACATTTATGTGCACTCTGGAGAAAAATTAACATGCAGCATTTCACAAAATAAAGCTGGTATAAACACGGTCCATGCCATATGTGGCAGAATAAATGCTGTTTACACAACAGCTTAATTGATATATATATATATATATATATATATATATATATATATATATATAGTTTACCTTGACAAAAAAAACACACAAACATGTCAAGTGTTCAGAATAGTGAGAAATAACGTTGTGGGATGAAACGTCAGCTAATCTGAATGTCGGCAGTTGACACGTCGAAATCCGATACCACCCAACCAAATACTGGACTTGTGCCCCCCCATGGGACCCATGGTAGCACTTGTTCCTGGGTCCAGAGTGGTAGGGAATTCCGGTGCATTTAGGTGTTGGATTTGTTATGCAGGTCAGTTCGATAGTGTGTGTTTGTGGGGTTGTACGTCGCTTTTTTGAGTGTGTAGTTATTAGTTTCCGGGCATTTGTTGTTCACACATACATTGTGCGACTATTTATAGGTAAACCTATATATGTATATATTTTCGTATTCATTATTTTGTTCAACATAGCATTTACCGATGAGAGTGTGGTTACCTTTTTGTATTCATTATTCTGTTCAGCGTAGCATTTACCGACGAGAGTGTGGTTACCGTTTTTTTGCTGTGTATATATATATATATATATATATATATCTGTGTGTGTGTGTGTGTGTGTGTGTGTGGAAAGGGGGCACTGGCTGGTCACATTTGCACCCTTGATGTAGCCACACACTGAAATACTTTTGTGGGATTTGTACCTGCATGACTGAGCCTGAGTTTGCAAAGCATTTATGTTGCAGTGAAGATAGCTGTATGCTATTGTCTCTGATGATACCAGTAGTTTGTGGCATGACTAGGGAGATACATAGGAACTGTAAGCATTACAGCAACACACACACACACACACACACACACACACACATACACACACACACACACACACACACACGCACGCACACACGCACGCACACGCATGCGCACACACATGCGCACACACACAGACACACACACACACACACACACACACACACACACACACACACACACACACACACACACACACACACACACACACACACACACACACACAGAGATCATTCCAGACATATGCATCTTCCATGCAGTAGGTACTGTTCTTATGCAGGGCATATGTAGTGCACACTTCAAAATAACAACATTTATCATTCCCAGAAAGTTATATTTCATTAAAAGTTGACCACTTTTCTTTTTCTTTTTTTGTAAATTGTCAAGCCTTACTAAGAACAAACTAAACCAGCATATAGAAAGCACATTAAAAAAAAATTAAACTAGATTCATAAAGGTTAGCACAAAGTGTACAATATGTATACACAGTGTAATATTTCTGAATAAGTAGACAGCACAAGCACTATAGTAGGGCTCTTCTTGAATTCTGACAGTATATGTACACTGAACACACAGTGTATACTTTGTGGTAACCTTTATGACTTTGGCTTATTGTCTCTTCAGATCACTTTCCTGGAACCATTACTTGTTTTCATTTATGTCAAGTATGACACACACACACACACACACACACACACACACACACACACACACACACACATACAGACATATATAAAATAAAAAGTGCCATAACCAGTCACTTAGAAGAAGGCATAACTGACAAAATGGACAGTAGATTAAAACAAGCTAAACTAAAATTTAGCTAAGTAAAATACATAATATAAAACTAGTCCATCCTAAACAGCACAGGTTTTGCCAAGTGTAGTCTTTCCATTGGATGGCTATATTGTCAAACATTTGTGTTTGTGAATTAGGTAAGTGGGGGGGGGGGGCTATTAAGGTATGTGTGTGCGTGTGATCTATGTCTAAGTTGTCTTGTGTAGTGGTAATATTACAGAAAGGATTTTCATAAGACTAGGTGCTAGGTTCGGGTTATCACACATTATTAGGGTAGTGCAGAGGGGACAAGCCCCCTGCTCACCTTACTAATGCATGCTAAACGTAATCCTGTTCCTTCCCCAACCCTAACCCAGTAATACCAGAGGGGTGAATTTATAAACACCCCATACCAAAAAATGAGCTACCTGCATTTGTTGGCCTGAATATTCAGCATTTTGTGTCGGATATTTTGAAGAGCAATATTTTTGTCTTTCAACATTTTAAATGGCTTCAAGGCTGTACACAACAAATCTATCTCTCCACATAGGTTTGTCTATTTGCTTAAGTAGATTTAGGTCTCTGGTCCTACTATTTGTAGGACTGTTTGATTTATGAAGGTACAAGAGGTTTTGTACTGCTAAAACCCTAATGGTCTGATAACCGACACGCATATCACCACTAGCAGGTCTATAGGATATTGAATACAGATATAGCACTTCCAGTATCTATTGGTATCTCAGATGTATTAAGCCTTTGATCTTTCATATTAGGAACCACTGTGTTTTTTCCAGTCGTTTGTGTCTAGTGGGATACATCCCAAAGTGAGCATGAATTTTACCATAGACCAAATGAGTGTGGAATATAAGTGGTAAGGACTTATTTTGATCTTTAACATATACCTTTTACAATGAGTTGCTCATGGCAAAAGGACTTTCTAACCACCATTGCAACTTGGTGCTCAAATGAGAGTGAATTATCCACCCATGTTGTCAGATCTCTCAGTACATTCTGATTTTGAAGTGCGATGCTGTTGTTATTATAACCTGAAGGGCAGGATTATACACCAAGCACAACTATATTACAATTTTTAGCATTTAATTTAAGTTTATTTTTAGCACACCAGTTATTAACAAATGTAAACTCGTGCTGAAGTTTTTGCGTGTCAGAGAAGGACTTGAAGAAGAACATGCACTCAGTTTATAATCATCCACAGACTTGTTCAACCAGAGATCCTTGTTTGTGATTTGGAGATCAGAGAAGAGTAGATGCTGAATATCAGAGATCCAAAGGCAGATCCCTCAGGAGCTCTGCTGGTCATCTTCTTGCTGTCTGAAGAATCACCCACTACCCTCACTGTGAGTGTTCTGTCCTTCAACCAATCTGCAATCCAGATAACTAAATAGGGTCATTTTGGAGTGCATTTAGATGTTTAATGTGTTTGATCAGGTACAATATCAAACATCTTGACAAAGTCAAGGTACCCTGTATGGACAGTGTACATATTACTAAACATCCTGCGTTATCCTCTCACAGAATTTTATCAGATTCATTAGACATTATCTACCCTTGAGAAACCCAAACTGCTGGGTATCAGGTCTGATAAAATTTTTCATATCAGCATTAATCAGCTCCATTATGATATGTTCCATGGCTTTGCACATGGTAAACCTTAGATTAATGGGTCTGTAATTTCCAGATTGTGTGGTGAGGTCACCCTGTGAAGGATATGACTGGTCCTTCCCGCCTTCAAAAGAGAAGCAAGGCCTAGGGTGGATACTGACAAGGTATTAACGGCGTCCTGACCCAATTTTTTTTATTCTATGATGGGGGGAGGGGGTATGTAGTATCAAGAGCTGACCTGCTGATTTTTCACAGCCTTGCATTTTGATAGACTTGGGAGTCTCGTGCCAAGACTTACTAACTTGCATATTGCTTATATTGTTAATGCATTTTAGGTTCATTTAAATTTGAATGTACATTTTACAGCCTTGATTCAGTTATATTACATCTTCCATAGAGCTGCTACCTTTGAAGAGCAGTTCAGTTCTGATGCGACTAAATGGCTTGTGCATTTATATGCCCACCTTTTTCAATAAATGCTTTGGATAAAGCACTCAAACCTGAAGCTGAACTTGTCAAGTATGTGGTAATGAATCATAATATGAAGGCATAACTTTGCACTCAATTGTTTTCATTTATTTTTTGCACCAAATGTTTGCATGGTGTATTATTTTAGAACAATAAATAGCATATTCTACCTTTCAGTAAGTATACACTTTGCTTTTCCTTAGAATGTTAGCTCTCATAATTACTTCTTACTTTCAGAATCCCATAACTGGATGTCTGAGAATCACTAAATGGAGCAACCGTGTATGGATATCCATTTCATGTAGTCCTACACGATGTTTATATTCCCTGTGGATGAGGATGACATCAGACGGGTGTGTCATGTCACGTTTATGATTTTTTTTTTGTGCTTAGTGTGCACGTTTGCACATTGCTCAGCTTGCTGCAAATGGTTTGAGCATACCTGCTCACCCAGTCAAACCACCCATGTCCCAGTCATGAGCTAGACAGCTATAAACAGAAACTGGATGTATTTAATTAATATACCATTTTTCATAGCTATGCTGAACAATGTTGCACACAGAGCAGCATCACACACTAAAGTAGGGACTTTAAATCATGTCGATTACATCCTAGGAAGGTGAACTGCCTCATAATTAGCCAATTCCACATGGTGGACTTACATCAGAACTGTATAAAGTATGCATACACCCTACATTCTGAGTTTCCCTCAATCTTCTGAGCAACTGGAGTAGAGACTTGGAAGTTTTAACTGAGATAATGCTAGGGGCTGCTGCAGCTATTCTACATCTGCATGTGCTAGATGCTGAAGCCAATGCTGTTGCTGCTGCTGACAATAGATCCAGACAGAGAAGGAGAAGGGTGTTCAGGCCCGGGGTAACCTACCAGGAGCTACATGAGCTGGAGATTGTAGAATGCCTGGGGCTGCTGCAGGCCTGCTACATCTGTATGTGCTAGATGCTGAGGTCAGTGCTGCTGACAATATGCCTAGACTGAGAAGGAGAAGGGTGTTCAGGCCCGGGGTAACCTTCCAGGAGCTGCATGAGCTGGAGATTGTAGAATGTCTGGGGCTGCTGCAGGTCTGCTACATCTGCATGTGCTAGATGCTGAGGTCAGTGCTGCTGACAATATGCCTAGACTGAGAAGGAGAAGGGTGTTCAGGCCCAGGGTAACCTACCAGGAGCTACATGAGCTGGAGATTGTAGAATGTCTGGGGCTGCTGCAGGCCTGCTACATCTGTATGTGCTAGATGCTGAGGTCAGTGCTGCTGACAATATGCCTAGACTGAGAAGGAGAAGGGTGTTCAGGCCCAGGGTAACCTACCAGGAGCTACATGAGCTGGAGATTGTAGAATGCCTGGGGCTGCTGCAGCTCTGCTACATCTGTATGTGCTACATGCTGAGGTCAGTGCTGCTGACTGAGAAGGAGAAGGGTGTTCAGGCCCAGGATAACCTTCCAGGTGCTACATGAGCTGGAGATTGTAGAATGCCTGGGGCTGCTGCAGGCCTGCTACATCTGTATGTGCTAGATGCTGAGGTCAGTGCTACTGACAATATGCCTAGACTGAGAAGGAGAAGGGTGTTCAGGCCCAGGGTAACCTTCCAGGAGCTACAGGAGCTGAGGATTGTAGAATGCCTGGGGCTGCTGCAGGCCTGCTACATCTGTATGTGCTAGATGCTGAGGTCAGTGCTGCTGACTGAGAAGGAGAAGGGTGTTCAGGCCCGGGGTAACCTTCCAGGAGCTACAGGAGCTGAGGATTGTAGAATGCCTGGGGCTGCTGCAGCTCTGCTAATTTCTGTACGTACTCGATGCTGAGGTCAGTGCTGCTGACAGTAGGCCTAGACTGAGATGGAGAAGGGTGTTCAGGCCCAGGGTAACCTACCAGGAGCTACATGAACTGGAGATTGTAGAATGCCTGGGGCTGCTGCAGGCCTGCTACATCTGTATGTGCTAGATGCTGAGGTCAGTGCTGCTGACTGAGAAGGAGAAGGGTGTTCAGGCCCAGGGTAACCTACCAGGTGCTACAGGAGCTGGAGATTGTAGAATGTCTGGGGCTGCTGCAGGTCTGCTACATCTGTATGTGCTAGATGCTGAGGTCACTGCTGCTGGTGCTGCTGACAATAGGCCTAGACTGAGAAGGAGAAGGGTGTTCAGGCCCAGGGTAACCTTCCAGGAGCTACATGAGCTGGAGATTGTAGAATGCCTGGGGCTGCTGCAGGTCTGCTACATCTGTATGTGCTAGATGCTGAGGTCAGTGCTGCTGACAGTAGGCCTAGACTGAGAAGGAGAAGGGTGTTCAGGCCCAGGGTAACCTTCCAGGAGCTACATGACCTGGAGACTGTAGATAGCTACAGGGTGGGCTGCTACCCTCAACTCAGATCCAGAGCCAACAGAGGGGAATCCATCCCAGTTGAAACTAAGGTATGTGTAGCCCTTAGGATACTAGCTACACGTACTTTTCAGAGACCAACTGGGGACATAATGGGGGTGTCACAAACATCTGCACACAGGATACTCCACCAGTTCCTGGATGCTATGCTCCCACATGCCAGCACATATCTTTTCTCCTGAAGCGGGGGCCATCAATATGCAACACCTCTACTATGTCGCAGACTACCCTGATGCACTGGGTGCCATAGATTGCACTCATGTACACATTAAGGCATCACCTGGTGAGCAGGGTAGAATATAGGTTAACCACAAGAGCTACCACTCCATCAATATCCAAGTCATGTGCAATGCCCACGGGATTATCATGAATGTGTGTGCTGGCAAACCTGGCAGTTATCACAACTCCCATATTTGGCACATATCACAGCTGTACCAGATGTTTGCTAGGGGGGACATCTCACAGGGCCATTTACTGGAGGATGCTGGCTATGCCCTGGAACCGTGAATGATGACATCCATCAGAAATGCGCACACACATACACACACATACACACACACACACACACACACACACACACACACACACACACACACACACACACACACACACACACATGGAAGATCACCATAATGAGGCACATGCACAAACTAGGCTTCTGAAGTCAAGGTTTCGGTGCCACGATATATCTGGTGGAGCCTTGCAGTATACCCCAGCCACATATGCACAGATATTCACAGCTTGTGCTATGCTACACATTCTGATCCTGCAGAAACAGCTGCAGCAGGATCAGCTAAGGGAAGGGATACACAGCCCCTGACCAGTGTCTAAGTCACCACAGCCACAGTCACAGGATGACTCAGAGGAGGAACTCCCTGTTTCTGCCCCTGTAGGGAGATGTATGTGTGTTCTGTATGCACTGGCTTTGGCAATGAGACAACTCATAGCACATTCACTGACAACCTAGGGACCTGGGGACTAATACCTTACCCCCTACTCACATACATATATTAAAATTAATGCCAGGCAACTCACACATCCTGTACCTATCCATGTATTGGCTGTGTACTGCTTGCATCAGACAGCGTCATCCCTGGACTACAGTTGTGTCAACTGCTGCATTTGCAAGGTAAGTCAATAACCTACACAGTATTCTAGTGGATTATTATGATATGTTATTGTAGCTATGGAACTGGAACATTATGCAAGTAACTATACTGGGCTATTTGCACAGAAGTAACATCCACATGGAACTACAGACACCTATTCCACTATCATGTCTCCATTTGTAATCAGTAGGCCTCATGTGTGGAATATTCATGCAGTTCTACTGCAATAGATTACTGGCACTTCATTCAAGAGAAATGTTAGAAAGTGAGGTTAAATGATAGCCAGACTAGTGTGTATCCTAACAGAATACTGGGTTTGTTCCACCACCCCTCAAAACAGCATTGTCCCCTTGTAACTGCCATAACAGTAACTCATCTATTCTCTATGCTATATGATCATTTCACACAGTTAGGCTGCCACACAGTCTCGGGACAGTAATATAGAATATGACCTTACATTGTATGTGTTAGGTAACTGAGGACTAGCAATGCACATATTTATGAAGGTGATTGTGTGATTAATGCTTTCCTTTCTGTCAAGCTGCTTCAGTGGCTCAAAGGACTAAGGCAGTCAGCTTGTGTAATGGTGGTCAGGGTTCTAATCCTGAGATAAGCAGATATTTTGGATGTGAACTAATAATACGTTGTGTTTTACAGACTGTGAGTCTGTGTGTGCTATACTATTATTAAACTCTTTCTTATATTAATTCCACATTTGAGCACTGCACCACATGTCTACAACCTATTTAATAAGACTTAGCCAGTTTGCACAAAGTGCAGCAATGCAGAAACAGGGACAGATGTCAGACTGTGTAACAAATAAAATCCTGGCTTGGAGTACAGCTAGGTGTGGGCTGGAGTCATAGGTTATATAATAGTAAGTCTCTGATGCAAGTGATGTGCCTTCCACTTGCACACTGCTTAGCAATGCGCAGACATGTCCAAAAATGCCAAGCATGCCTGTACACTTAGATAAGCAGAGCACAAATCCATTGCTCTTCATGTAATTTCTTTTAAAAATCTCTCTCTCTCTAGATATATCTATATGTATATATATATATATATATATATATATATATATATATATATATATATATATATATATATATACGGGTTCACTTTATAACATCGAAATACTGAAATGTCGAATTTCAGTATCTCGAAGCTATAAAGTCGAATGTTAGAAATAGCGAATGTTCATAATCGCAAATTTCATATATCTCGAATATATGTCGAATTCACGGTTATGAAGTTGCGCTATGTAATGTCCGGGTTTGTGTTTTGGTGGTGCGCGGTGCCGTGTGTGGATGTAGGTGTTATGTCAGGTAAGTGAGTGTTTTGTAAGGGTTTTGAGTGGGAGTTAGAGTGTGTGTGTGAGGGATTGGAGAATGTGTGTGTGTGAGTGAGCTTTTGTGTTGTGTTTGTGCGATCTCGGAGTTAGTATATATAAGTAGGGGGGGTGTGGGGGGCGCATGTGTGTGTGAGTTGTGCATGTGTGTATTCTTTTTGTTTATGTTGTGATGTGGGTGTTGTGTTGTATGTTTAGTGTAGTGTGCGTGGTGTTTTCGGTTATGTGGTTCTGCGTTTTTTTTTTGTCGGTGTTTTGTGGATTCAGTTTTATAGTCTCGAGATACTGAAATTCAATATTTCAGCATTTCGAGGTTATAAAGTGAATCCATATATACACATATATAGCTCTATCTCTCTCTATATGTATATATAGATACACAGATACATATAACACACACACACACACACACACACACACACACACACACACACACACACACACACACACACACACACACACACACACACACATATATATATATATATATATATATATATATGTGTGTGTGTGTGTGTGTGTGTGTGTGTGTGTGTGTGTGTGTGTGTGTGTGTTTGCATTGCCCTACATACCCAAATCATACAGAGGAAAGCTGCACTAAGCAGCATATAATGTTGGACAAAGGACTAAACGTAAGGGCTCTACTTTAAATAAAGTACTTGCAAAATGTGTCAATGCATAGACTAACGTGTTGCATTTGGAGGACTTTGGGGACATCTGAAATTTAGATTTCTGTCAGTCTTCTCTCACTTCATGTCCAAAAGATGCCACATTTGACAGCTCACCACAATTTAGTGTGAAACACACATAAATATGAGTCAAGCCTGTGGGCTTGCTGCAGACATCCGGACAGTGGAGAGTTATATTGCCCTACTATTCAACACCACATTTCTCCCTAAGACTGCATGTGGAAACCTTATAGGTTCATAGGTTAATAGGTAGGTACTAGGCTATCAGTCCAAGGGCCTACGTAAGCCTAGCCAGCAAGGTTCCATGGCTTACGCCACTTAAGAAAGTCATTTTCCTGTGCCACTGTCGAGCAGAGACACAGAAGTGATCCCCGGGGTGTATTTCCTATTTCCCATCCACTCATCAAGATTTTTCTTGAAGAGTGCTAATGAAGAACTTTGCTTGATATAGATGGGTAGCTTGTTCCAGAGTATAGGAAGTCTCTGGGACAGGAATCTATCCCTCCAGTGTGTCCTGTTTATTGTGGTGACAAGGTTTAGGTCCCTAGAGTATGTAGCTCCGAGGGATTGGGATTTCTTTAGGTGTAGCATGTCCAACAGCTCTGGGTTTGACATAGCTTTATATGTTAGGTGATATGCTATGGAGTAAATCTGGAGTTTTTTGAGGCGGTCAGTGTAGGGCATTTGTTTGAGGCCAGTAATCCTCTTTGTGAGGTACTTCTGTGGCCTTTCCAGCTGCTGCAGATGTCTTGTGAGGTACATTCCAAAAGGGGCGTTGTACTCTATAATGGGTCTAATGAGTGATGAGTAGAGGGAAACAATGACCTCTTTTTTCCTGGATGAGAACCCTTGTATGATGAGATGTGCCACGTAGAAGGACTTCCTGACTACTGTGGTGATGTGACTATCAAAGGAGAGACTACTGTCCAACTGGGTCCCAAGGTCTCTTATCACGCATTCGGTGTTAAGTAGATTGCTGCCTGTGTTGTAGTTCATGGGCACAGGAGTTTTACCAAAGGAGATGACACTGCACTTTTTGACATTGAGCTTAAGGCCATGGCTCTGACACCAGGCATCTGTCTCAGTGAGGCCCTTCTGTAGGATGTCCACATCATTTGGGGACTTGACTATGGCTCCTAGTTTGCAGTCAACTGCGAACATCATTAGCCAAAGGCCTTCTGTGTTAGTCTATACTTCAGAGAAGTTGATACCAAACAGGAGAGATCCCAGGAAGGAACCCTGTGGTACTCCACTTGTCACTGCTTTGAGGTCAGATTTGGAGTCTGCAACTTTTACAGTGTGGGTTCTGTCAGTGAGCCAGTTGGCAATCCATCTTGTGATGTAGGGATTTATACCTAGTTTAGTGAGTTTAGCTATAATTCCAGAATGGGGGATGGCATTAAAAGCCTTGGCTAGGTCAAGATAGGCTGTGTGAACCACCTTACCCTCATCCACAGCTTTGGTGACTGCCTCAAAGAAGTTGATCAGGTTCAGGAGGCATGATCTGCCTTTCACATACCTGAACTGGGTGGGATCCAGAGTTTGGAGGTTACCAATATCTTTGTTTATGAGTTTTATGATGATACATTCCATGGCCTTGCAGACCAGGCTCATCAGGCTAATAGGTCGATAGTTCCCGGGATCAGTGGTGGCTCCCCCTTTGTGGAGTGGGATAACTGTTGCTGTGCACCATTCAGTGGGCACAAAGCCTGATGCGGGGCTATTATTGAACATGGTGCTTAAGTGGGGAGCCAGTTCATTCTGAAGTTCATGTAAAACGTAGCCTGGGATGTTGTCCGGTCCCATGGATGCTGTGTTTTTGGCTTTAGAGAGTGCAGCTTTTACCTGTGTAATTGTAATTACAGGGACTCTGCATTCTTCCTGTATAGATATGGGCCCTTTAGGGGGTGAGAGGGGGATAAAGTTAGCACTGAACCGATCTGCCAGGATGTTGGCAATATCAGTTGGTTCTGTAATTTTCATGCCTTTGTGCTGTAACTCAGAGCAAATTTGGGTGTTGCCATCTAGATTCTTGACGTAGCTATAGAATGCTTTGTGGTTGTCCTTGGATTTAGTGGTGATTTTGTTTTCATAGCTAACTTTGGAGGATCTTATAAGGGATCTCAGCTTCTTACTGAGGCTGGCCAGGGAGCCCCTCCACTCATGGGATTTTACTCTCTTTTGCAACAGTTTTTTCCTTCTGTTGTACAGTTTGTTTATGGCAAGGGACCACCAGATTGGCTTCCTTTTTTTGGAGGATAGCATCTTGGTTCTGTTTGGGATAGCATGATCCATGCACTCATGTAAGTGCTTATAGAGTGCATTTGTGTAGGATTCAGCAGTTGTAACTGTATTGTCCATCTGTGTGGGTGTCATGAAGTTCACCACTTCTGTCTTAAGAAGCATGAAGTTGGCTTTGGAGACATTTTTTACTGTGGTTTCCTTAATGGGGGGTGGGGGCGGGATGAGGATATCAAGGGTGATAAGCTTATGGTTGGATCGGACCAATGAGGAGTTGACTTCAGGTGTGGAACACCGGTCACTCATGTTGGTAATGACTAGGTCTAGGATATTGTTGCCCCTGGTGGGGGTGTGGATAAGTTGACCTTGAAAATGTATGGCACAGTATAAGAATATGTAGATATATTGTGAAGCTACATGTTTGTATCTACGCCAGCAACAACACACACTTTCACTACAGCCTCCTGTGTCTGCTGGATTTCACCACACATACAACAAAAGAACAAGTTGTGTAATGTATAATTTTGTTCACCCATGGACAGGACAAACTGATTGTGGCCACAGGCTTGCCCATCCAATTGCAAACAGACACATTTGTCCAAAATGGGTACAGTTGTCACATAGCTATGTTACTACACAGTTATCTGGCTGCTAGACTACTAGCCACAGATGACAGTGAGAATCAATGTGACTCTGCAGGCCTCCCAAACCATTCATCACAGGGTTTGGTTAAGTCCTCTAGGATTAGTTCACCTGCAGACATTTGTAAAGAAGACTTGAGCTGTGGTCTGTGTGTTAAGTACTGTGTTCTGTAGCCTCTGAAACTAGATGGGTAGGGGCTGTAATCTCACTTCAGCACACTTGGTATGTAAATATGTGCATCTCCCTAAAGGTGAAGTGTGAATTCCCATCCAGCATGGGTTTGTACTGTTTAGGGACTTACAGTTGATGCAGGCCTCCAAACTCTTGTCATTAACAAGGCCTGCTAATGTTATCTACTATAAGATTATCTAAAGTCATACTAATGCAAACTTGAGCTGTGGCATCTGCAATAAGTACTGTATTCTGTAGTCTATAAGCTTAGATAGGTAAGCATTCTATTTGCACTGCAGCCACCTGTTTGTGTCTCTCCATAAAGAAGAGCATAAGTGTGAATTCCACAATACTGTGGTTTTGGCTTTGCAGTTGATGCAGGCCTCCAAACTCTTGTCCTGCACAAGGCCTGCTGATGTCATCTACTATAAGATTACCTAAAGTCATTTGAATGTCAAACTTGAGTTGTGCTGCATGTGATAAATACTAAATTCTGTAGTCTGTAAACTTGGATAGGTGTGGGGTTTTATTCTCATTGCTGGGACCTTGGTGCATGTGTGCTGTTCAGTTTTCTGTAAACATAGATAGGTAGTGGTTCTATTCTTGCTGCAGCCAACTTGGTGTTTGTGAATGTTAGGCAAAGCATTTTATTTATTTATTTTATTTATTTATTTATTTAGTTGACATTTGTTAACTGGTTTGGTCCAACTGAGCTAGAAGCTCATTTTCATTGGAGACCCAAGGAGGATAGCTCTGGGAAATCGCATACAAATATTCATAGAACAGAGAAAAACATGTATTATATGCTATGCAATGTAGTAAAAATAAAAAGAAAAACATGGAATATGCACACAAAAGTTAAGCAAAATACATTTGCAATAAACAAAATTAGATCAATTTAACAGAATCTGGCAATTTCAGATCTGCACAATATGTATTTACAGATGAGGCGTGGAATGTGCAAATGTAAAGGTAGATTCGAGTCAATATACTATAAGAGTGCCAGTAAAGTACACAAAATAGATTAACTATATACATAATTTGTTTATTTTTATTTTATTTATTTAACATTTGTTTACTGGGAAAGTCCAACTGGACATGTGTCCTTTTTCAGTGGAGGCCCAGGGAGAAAAACTCCACATTGAACTTACAGAAATAACTAGTTCAGTAGTATACATAGTAAAACAAGTAAAATACTCGCTTAGACTAAGTTAAATAATACACAATAAGTTTAAACAATTGCTAGGGAATCACAAAATTAAACAGATAAGTATAAAGGACATTAAATTATTATATGTTCTTGTGTAAATAGATAAAGAAACCAACTGACATTCCGCAACTTCAAATATGTTCAAAGAGGTTGCAATGACAAGTCAAAATATTTCCACACCTCAACGTTGTAATAGTACTGAGAAATGTTAGCATGCTTTGAGGCATGTGTAGTTAGAATAGACAGAAGGGAGTGATGTAGTCAAGTTTCCTATGGAATACACAGAAGTCGCTGTTGTAGTTTGTAGGTGAAACAAGATACTAACAAAGTCAAAGAGAGCTGTTAGGAGTAGAGCAAGGAAATAGCCGTTTGTTGAATAAGTCGGTTTTATTGTTGCTTTAGACTGGGTTAGTGATATATTGGCTATAATGTCTTCTAGTAGTTTATTCCAGATTTTCCTACATAACTTGAGAAGAGGGAATCTTCTGCTTGGTTTTTGGATGCATTAATTTTTATGTGGTGTTTGTTAGTAGGGAATAGGATTCTGTTAGTGGTATGTGGTTGCAGTAATATTTTCAGGGCAGGTATTTTCTCAGGTTCATGGAGGATTTTATGGGCCATGGTTAACTGGGTGTATTGAATGAGTTGGGGTTGGATCTAGCCAGCTGAGTTGTTTGAGTAGTATACAATGGTGAGTTCTAGCAGGTTAGTTTGTTGCATATCTGGCAATCTTGTTATAACAAGATTTAAGTTTAGCTACCTCAGATTGTTTTATATCTATGGGTATGGGAGCTGTGTACAGCAGTATGGAGATTAAGTGCATTTGGGCAATGGCAATCTTAGTGTTTTTAGTGAAGTAGTGTTTGTTCCTATACAATGTTCCAAGTTTTTTATGTACTTTCTTTACAGTTTGAGAAATGTGAATATCAAATTTTAGTTTGCAATCAGTTTCGACTCCTAAAAGTTTAGTGTGTGATGATGGGGAGATGTTGGTGTTGTTTAGTGATATGATGTTAAAAGTGTTAGTGGGTGGGGCTGATTCAGAGAGATGGATCATAAGTTTGTTTTTTGGGGGGGGGTTAATATCATTTGAGTGTTTGTGAGCCAGGACTCGACTGCTAGAAAGGATTCTTGCATTAGATTTTGAAGTTTTTTAAGTGAGGAAGCAACACATATCACTAAGTCATCTGCATATTGGATGAGAGAGGTTTGTGAGGTTGACAAGTGAAGGTTATATGTAAATACTGAGAATAGCAGTGGGCCTAAGTAGAGCCTTGATGGACCCCTAATGTCACTGACAGTAGGGGTGATAAAGTCAGTTGCTGGGAAACTGCTTGCTGGCAGTCAGTAAGGTAATCTTGGAACCAGGCAAGGATAGAATTACAAAAGTTTAGTTCAGAGAGGATGTTTAGAAGTTTAGTATGAGAAACCACATTGAAGGCTTTTGATAGGTCAAGGAAGACAGAGGATACATAATGATTGTTGCTCGTGTGATAGCTGACAGTATTGGTAAATGATATGAGGATGGTTGATGTTCTATGAAATGATCGAACATCTCGCTGAGTGTTTGTTAGAATGAAGATAATCAGTAAATTGGATCTGAATGAGCCTCTAGCAGTTTAGACAGCGGTGATTGGATGGTAGTTAGAGAGATCAGCTGAGGAGCCACCTTTATGTAGAGGTATAACGTGAGAGGATTTCCAAATGGGAGGGACTTGTTCTGCTAAGAAGCTATTGACAAGAATTGATATAGGATAAGCTATTCCATCTGCTGTTAGTTTTAAGATCTCAGCAGGTAAGTTGTTTGCAGCTAATGTAGTGGATTTTAGCTTTTTTAACAGTTTGTTGATTGTGTCAGTGGGTACAGGTTGCAGGGAGAAGGTTGATTGAATATTAGGAGTGGCAGTGGTAGTTTTGATAGGTGAGAGGTTTGATTATTGGACAGTGCTAAGATGGTTTCAGTAAAGTATTTATTAAATTGAGTAGTGATATTCTTTGAGTTATTAGTAGTAGTAGGAGGGGGGGCTTACTTACTTTGGCTGGTAGAAGTATATTGTTTATTGCTGACCAGAATTTTTGTGGATTATTACAGTGCATTGATTGGATTTCAGAGTAGTACTTTATTTTGTCTTGTTTAATTTGCCTCTTTGCTTTGTTTCTAAGTTCTCAGTAGGTTTGAAGAGTGGGTTGGGACATTGTGTTATTCCGGGTTGCCCAGGCCTTGTCCTTAGATTTAAATAATGATTGTGTTTTTTTTGTTAACCATGGGGCATAGTTAGATTTAACACATACATATCAGCTGGGGGCCTGAGAGTTAAGTATGGATAGGAAGGTGGAGTTGAAGTAGTAAGTGGCTTCCTGTAGGGGTAGCAGTTTCAGTGGTGTCCAGTTACAATGTTTGAGTATCTCTATGAGGGTGTTGGGGTTCAGGTGTTTTTTGTTGTAGTGAATATAACTACTTAAAATGTGGGAAAGGCAGAGTCAGAGAAAAGTAGCCATAAAGTTATTAGAGAGTAAGAGAAGTGACTTATAGGAGGACAGAAAAATGAAGGAGTGATGGGAGGGTTCATGCAGACTCCTGGCAAGGGCAGATCCATGAGCTTAAGAGAAAAAGTTGTATTTGCTTTTTGACTTGATTTGTATTTGGGATGTTTCTTATAGAGTTAGGAAGCTTGTTCCAGGCTAAAGACACATTGTAATTGTAAAGTAGTTTACCATTTTTTTTCTTGGGTTTGTGTATGTCAAGGTGTTGTTGGTCAGAGCTTCTTAGAGATCCAGTGGAGGTGTAGAAGGAAACAAGAGAGGAGAGGGAGGGCAGGTAGTAGGTTTGTGTAGGACAGAGTGTGTGATTTGTAGCTGTGATATAAGAAGTTTATGGGGAAATTCTGGCCATTGCAGGTTTTTAAATTCAATGCAGTGGTGTGATTTATAAGGTTGGTTTACTGCAAATCTGGTAGTTTTATGATATGTTTGTTTGAGTTGGGAAATTCATGTGGATTGTAAGTTTGTGAGGATAGGAGTTGCATAGAGGAGAAAAGCCCTAGCTAGGAATAGTTTGGCATTTGGTGTAAGGAATTTTTTGTTCCAATACATTAATCCCAGTTTTTGATGTGTCTTTTTGATACAGTGATGAATATGCTTGTCAGATTTTAGTTGGTCATCTATTATTTTGCCCAGGAGTTTAGTATGTAGATCAACTTTGATAATTGTGGTGTTTAGAGAAGATATGGAACACGTGGATTTGTGGTGTGAGAGTGATCTTGGTAAGAAGAGTAAGAGTTTTTTTTTTTTTTTTAGGGTTTAGAATAAGCTAGTTTTCATTAAGCCATTTTTCTATGAAAATGAATGTGTTTTGTGTAAGCGAATGGAGATGTGACATGTTGTCAGAGGAGGTGATGAGGGATGAGTCGTCCACATATTGGATAAGAGTTGAGCGGCCACAGACTGAGTGGAGGCTGCTGGTAAAGACATTGTAAAGATATTGAATAGTAGGGGATCTAGGATAGAACTCTGGGGACCCCTGTTTTTACAGACAAGAAGGGGGAGCAGGAAGTGAGCCATCAGACAGATTGTAGTCTATTAGTAAGTAGCTGGACAACCACTGTAAAATGGGAGGAGAGAGGTTAAGATCAGTTAGTAGTTTTGTTAGCAGTTTAGAGTGAGACACCACAACAAATGCTTTGGACAGGTCAAGGAAGAGACAGGAGACTAGTTGATTACTATCCCTGGCCTCAGCAACCATATGAGTAAAAGGTAAGACAGCAGTAGCAGTAGTGTGGTTTGGCTGAAATCCGGGTTAGGTAGGGATTACAAGGTTTTCATGGATTAGGTATTTAAGCAGTTGAGAGTCATTGCACTTTTCAAGAATTTTAGAAAGTGGTGATAGGATGGCTATTGGTCTAAAGTTAGAGGGGTCAGCGGAGTTACCTCCTTTCTGCAGTGGTATAATGTAGAAAGATTTCCAGATATTTGGAACTGTGTCCTCTTGAATAGATTTATTCATTAGTGTAGAAATAGGGAAGACAATGGATTCAGCAGCAAGCTTGAGAAAGAAGGGGGGTAGTTTATCAGCAGATGAGGAGCAGGGTTTAAGTTTATGAAGAAGAGATTTGCTATAAGAGATGGAGACAGGTATAAGAGAGAAAGGCTTTTTGTTATTATGAGTAGGAGAGGTGGAAGAGTTTGGTGGGCTGGAATTATGATCTGGGTGGGTTAGTTTGTGGGTAATATCTATGAAGTAGTTATTAAGCAGGGTAGCCGTCTCCAGTGGTGAGTTGTTATGGAAGGGATTTGGGGTTATGGGGTTACCAGGGTGAAATATATTATTGATAGCAGACCAGAATATTTTACATCAGCCTATGGGATGCTGTCCACTTCTCTTCAACAGACATTAGTAATGTCATTAGCAAATAGATTATTGCTTGTGTGTACATCACAACAGGGCATGGTTATGCAGTGGCCTGACAAATGCATACATGTAAGATTTTATTAAGTTTATGGTGTCATTCTCAGGTAAAACAGAACATGACAGTGTGAGATAACATGGTGGATTGAGTACACTGCTTTGCTAGGCATATGGCACTTGTCTGAACCATAATCCTGTTATTAGGCAGGATCGCAATAGACTTACAAATGTGACAATGTACAACTCCAGCAAAGTAAAGGCCATGCTGCTAAACCTTTGTGGTTCACAATGTAAAATGCTCTCTTTGTAGGCACTCTTTGCAGTGAAGATGTGGATGTCTGTGAAGGCACAGAAAACTTGTTCAAGTTTGCAGTAAGTACTTTGGCCTTGCAAGGCTACAATGCCTTTCAAACACCACGACAACAAATGGAAATTGTGTGAACTAATGCAGGACTATAGTTACATGTTTCAGGAACCTAAATGTACAGTATGACATACATAGGGCATGCTGGAGGGACAGGAACAGCTCTAAAAGGTTGACACTCCTCTGCAGTAGGCCTCACATCCATATCAGAGCACCGCCATTACCCTGTTGAAGGGCAGACTGCATGAACTGCTGTGAAAATGTTATCCAACAAGGATCACTGCTGCTGTAGACCTTGCTATACCAACCTTGGACTTCTATGACATCTGACAATGAACATCATATTGTGATGTGACAGCTGTGCTCCTAATCACCATCAGGTAAGTACCCTAGTCACATCATAGGAACCTTGGACATCTATGTCACCTGACATTGCACATTATATTGTAATGCGACAGCTGTGTTCCTAATCACCATCAGGTCAGTATCCTAGTCACATCATAGGAATCTTGGACATCTATGTCACCTGACATTGCACATTATATTGTGATACAGCAGCTGTGCTCCTAATCACCTTGAGGTCAGTACCCTAGTCACATCATAGGACCCTTGGACACCTATGTCACCTGACATTGGACATTATATTGTGATGTTACTGCTGTGCTCCTAATCACCATCAGGTCAGTACCCTAGTCACATCATAGGAACCTTGGGCACCTATGTCACCTGACATTGCACATTATATTGTGATGCATTAGCTGTGCTCCTAATCACCGTCTGGTCAGTACCCTAGTCACATCATAGGACCCTTGGACACCTATGTCACCTGACATTGAATAATATATTGTGATGCTACAGCTGTGCTCCTAATCACCATTGGGTCAGTACCCTAGTCACATCATTGGACCATTGGATGTCTGTGTCACCTGACATTGCACATTATATTGAGATGCAGCAGCTATGCTCCTAATCACCATCAGGTCAGTATCCTACTCACATCATAGGAGCCTTGGACACCTATGTCACCTGACATTGCACATTATATTGTAATGCAGCAGCTGTGCTCCTAATCACCGTCAGGTCTTTACCCTAGTCACATCATAGGAACCTTGGACACCTATGCCACCTGACATTGAATGTTATATTGTGGCGCAGCAGCTGTGCTTCTAATCACCATCAGGTCAGTACCCTAGTCACATCCTTGGAACCTTGGACATCTACGTCACCTGACATTGAACATTATATTGTGATGTTACTGCTGTGCTCCTAATCACCATCAGGTCAGTACCCTAGTCACATCCTTGGAACCTTGGACATCTATGTCACCTGACATTGAATATTATATTGTGATTCAGCGGCTGTGCTCCTAATCACCATCAGGTCAGTATACTAGTCACATCATAGGAACCTTGGACACCTATGCCACCTGACATTGAACATTATATTGTGATGCAAGCAGCTGTGCTCCTAATCACTATCAGGTCAGTATCCTAGTCATATCATAGGAACCCTGAACACCTATGTCACCTGACATTGCACATTATATTGTGATGGAACAGCTATGCTCCTAATCACCATAATGTCAGTATCCTAGTCACATCATAAGAACCTTGGACATCTATGTCACCTGACATTGAACATTATATTGTGATGGAACAGCTGTGTTCCTAATCACCATCAGGTCAGTATCCTAGTCACACCATAGGAACCTTGGACATCTATGTCACCTGACATGGCACATTATATTGTAATGGAACAGCTGTGCTCCTAATCACCATCAGGTCATTATCCTAGTCACATCCTATGACCCTTGGACATCTATGTCACCTGACATTGAACATTATATTGTGATGAAGCAGCTGTGCTCCTAATCACCATCAAGTCAGTACCATAGTCACATCCTAGGAACCTTGGACATCTATGTCACCTGACAATGAACATCATATTGTGATGCGATAGCTATGCTCCTAATCACCATCAGGTCACTACCCTAGTCACATCCTATGAACCTCACAATTCAAGGCAAAATGCATGCAAAACTGAACAGATTGGTCTGGTTGCTATACAAGGCATCTACCTGGAAGAGGCTACACCAAGCCTACAGACCCTTGTATCCTCTGGGACTAGACTGTGGATCACCAAACAGGCCATGGCCAGCTTCTTATCTTGTGATTAGTGCTAATGTTTTGCTTCTGGTGAGGGTGAATCTGGGATGAGACTAGCACTAGTTAGTAGTAGCCAGGCAGTAATCATTCATCTGACTACCCTCTTTTCATCATTCTTGATAAGCTAATTCTTTGTTTTCAGTAAGTACTGCTTGATTTATTTCTAACTTCAGAATATCTGCCTAAATACTTCATTCTTAAATTTTCAGGTTCTACATATTTGTTTCCCCTCAAGTGTTTGGCAGTGCTCTGTGTGACCTTTTCCTGTAAAAGCATGAATGAATTTTCTCCAATACCTAGTTGCAGACAGGACATCTAGTTTGCAATGACATGGACTGTCCCAATAGTTGCAAACCTGATACTCCAGACAGTGATTGATATTCTCACTACAACTGTTTACTCAATAAAAATGCCTGTTGCTGTGGATATGAACTTTCCTACTGTCTCCATTACCAGCTTGGTTGGTATGGGCATCCTGATGCAATGTAGAAATTGTCTCATGTTTACTAACAACCAGTTAATTCTCAAACAAACTGATATTGTATGTGAGAGATGTATTTACACAATGTTAATGGAGATAAAACTCTCACATAAAAGTACTCCTAATGTCAATAAGATTGTCAGTAGTACACACACTGCACTCATGACACACATTTCAAAGCAGACATATGCTGATGCAGTTAAATGTAACCTTCCTAAACTACAAAGACCTCCTAGATGAAGTACACATAACAAATACCCTCAGCAGCCCCAAACTCACTCTTTCAAAGCAACACCCACATCAATACAACTACATCTCATGGAGCTTCTACCTCTAAGCCCATAAGGCAAGCCTCCAACACAGCTGAACATTCTAGTCATTGGAGACCTCATCGGTAGACATACTAATGTCCCTCTCACCAGGCTGAGTAAGAAGAAAGTCAAGGTCAATTGTTTTTCAGGGGCTAGGATCCACTACACTATGCATGCACTCATGTCATTCGACCACGATTACCAGTATCACTCAGTCATAGTCCATGTGTGAGTAAATGACCTCAGACATACCTCCGTTGACTATATGAAGAGAGATGTCATGAAGCTCTTGGAATATGTGTCTCAGGATGGTATGAGCCTAGCATTGAGCAGCATTTTACCTTCTCCAAGGATGATGTCACAATACAAACAAAAGATGATTGACTTTAATAATTGGCTTAGTTTCTGTTGTCTTTCTAAGGGGGTGCAATATTTGTCAGCATGGAAGGAGATGGTCAACAGACCATGCTGCTTTGCCAGGGATGGTCTGCACCTCTTTTCTCTAGGCTTCTGAATATTAGCTAAAGAATTGTCTTCATGCATAGTGCTTTTAGCCAATACCAAACTGAAAGTACCTTTGATATAGAAAATCAAAACCAACAAAATCTAAATATATTACTGACCGATGCCAGGAGTCTAAACAAAAGACAACACTTGTTAGAAGCTCTCTTCACCCTACAGAATACTGACATCTATACGGTCATTGAGACATGGTTTAAAGCCGCAGACAGCACACCAGCAGTGCAAGGTTATAATGCCTTCCACACATCTAGACCAGCAACTTCAAAGGCAGGGACTAAACATGGAGGTGTGTCTGTTTACATCAAAAATAAATATACTTTAAGGCTGGCCAAACAGGGCAATGCACTTGAGCTGCTCCATGTTCAAATCACCATAGGTAAAATCCAATGCCACTTCCTTGAAAGCTATAGGTTCCCCTGTATGACCCAGGAAACCATACCATGTATTTAAACTTATTGGAAGCACTCACCATCCAACCCAATACCATATTCATGGGTGACTTTAATTACCCCACTATTAACTGGGAATGCTATACAACACCAAACATACAGGCACAGAGATTCCTGGATTTTGTAAACACAAACTCCCTGGACCATATAGTCAATACACTGACCAGGGGTACAACCATACTGGATCTGGTTTTCACTAATATGAGAGAGTGCTACACACCCCTTACTGTAATGCATTCCCTGGTAAGATCAGACCACAAAATGGTCTCCTCTGAAGTAAAAATAAAACCTGGACCACAAGCTTAACTTGGAATATTCATGAACTACTCTAATGCTACCCTCCTGCTATTAAGTGATAACTTGGCAAGAGTTCAAGCCATATAAAACCTGTGAACATGGCTGCCTATGCAGAACTGTTTGTGCCTCATGAATGAAGAACAGTAACAGTCATCACTGCACACAATGGTGGGCCATCTATAGACCCCAAAAATGACAGACCCATATGTCTCACTAGTTTTAAATGTAAATCCATGGAAAAAATTATCATAGAGATGATCAGTAGAGATATAGTAAACCTCCAGACACTGGACCTAACCCAGTTTGATTCCATCAAGGGCAGAAAATACCTACTCAACTTGGTAGACTTCTTTGGCAAGGTAACCAAAGCAATGGACGAGGCAAAAATGGTTCAGACTGCCTACTGTGACCTGGCCAAGGTGTTTGACACAATACCCCACTCAGGCATTGTTGATAAACTCAAGAGGTTAGGTGCAAACTTGTATGTCACCCAGTGGATAGCCAAGTGGCTCACTGACAGGACCCAGGATCTTAAAACTGGGGAATCCACGTCTACAAAAAAAAAAGTTCCAGTCACAAGTGGAGTCCCTCATGGATCTGTCCTTGGACCACTCCTTTTTGGTCTTACTTCTCAGAAGTCAAGGCCAATGTCGGTGGTCTCTGGCTGCCTAAATTTGCAGATGATTGCAAATTAGGAGCTGTCATTGACTCTCACACTAATACAAATGTTCTCCAGGAGGGGCTGACATAGACAAATACCTTGTGTCAGACCCATGGACTAAAACTAAATGGCAAGAAATGCATAATACTATCCTTTGGGAAGTTATCCTCCCCTGATAGCTATCTTATTGACAACACACCTCTTAGAGTTGACCCAGTAGTTAGGGACTTAGGGACATTCATAGACAGTAATCTAGTCTTTGACCATCATGTGTCTATGGTAGTGAGGAAATCATTCTATGTTGTGCAACTTATAAACAAAGGTATGGCATCTAGGTCCAAGAAGTTCTTGTTCCACTGTAATTGGCACTCATTATTGAGTACAATGCCCCCTTTGGTATGTACTTAACCAGGCATATTCAACAACTGGAATGTCCACAAAGGACCCTCACTAAAAGAATACAGGGTGTAAGTAAAATGTCCTATGCAGACTGCCTCAAGGCCCTATTCCTGTATTCTGTCTCCTACAGGCCTGGCATACAGGGCATTGTCAGACCTCACTCTGATGGACCTCCTGCATATCCATAAAACAAACACCACCAGAACTGCCCATTCTAAAGACTTAAACCTTGCCTGTGATATAAATAAGACCGTGTGGAGAGACAGGTATATATCCCAGAGACTACCCTGTCTATGGAACAGACTCACCATCCATGTGAATCAGAATTCCTCCCAAACCCAATTCAAGTGCAACTTGGACAGTTGGATGGGGAACAGGAAATTCATTCCTGGTTTGGCTCCTATGTCTGTAATGGACACAGGCCACCTTAAATGTTTCATCTCCCAGGCCCCTGCTTGTAAATGTTTTGTCTCCCAAACCCCTTCTTACAGTTACCAAGGGTATCAGAACTTGTCAGAGATTTGGGATGCATGGTTAGACTTTAAAAGGCCCTTGTGGTCGTTAGCCTAGTGAACACCTATGAACCTACAAACCTACACTGCACCACCAGTCTGATGACATTTGTCTTCTGTGCTGACATACACTCCTGTGCTCTGACGGTTCATAGGTTCATAGGTAGGTACTAGGCTATTGGCCCTAGAGCCTATATAAGTCTAGCCAAAAAGGTACCCTGACTTTTGCCACCCAAGAAAATTATTTTCCTGTGCCCTTGTCAAGCAGAGCCACAGAAGTGATCCCCGGAGGAGTGAATTTCCTATTTCCCATCCAGTCATCAAGATTTTTCTTGAAGAGTGCTAGTGAGGAGCTCTGTTTGACATAGATAGGTAGTCTGTTCCAGAGTATGGGAAGTCTCTGGGACAGGAATCTATCCCTCCAGCATGTTCTGGGTGATGGGTAGATTGCAGATGTGTATCCATACATGTGTACTACACAATCCTGAAAGAGAAACGTGCATATTTCCATGAGACATATTTCATTGTGTGACTCCTCAGCCCTTACAACAGCATCCATTTTAATGTAGACAAATTATTATACTATCCACAGTATAAATGGCAAAGTACAATATCTGTAAATGACCAGTACAAGTAGCATGTCAACAGCACCTACAGATGAAACAAATTCATACTAATGTAGATAGTCACGCTGTGCATCAGACACATAGCTTTATGTCCCTGCATCCATGAGAAAGATGATAGGCATGTGGCACAGGTATTATCACTTGCACAGGGTGTTGTGTGGTGGTGCAGAAGGCCTAGGCTAACCCAATAGGTTGGCAAGCATATGTGTGTATGTCTGTAGGTGTCCTCAATGTGACATTGTTGTGTGAATGTCTGCATGAACACAGTCAAGCTCAGTGCTAGTCCTACATGTCTGCATGTTGGACAGCTGTGAATCATGCATGATAGAGCAGACAGTTCATCATCTCTGCCCTCAAACATAAGAACTGGCTCTGCCAGAATTTGCACTGGTACCTCCATTCCCAAGTTTAGATGCTGTGCTACTACCTGAAGGTGAATGATGTCTGCTGGGCATGTGTCCTTCACAGAAAAGCCCAGGACCACAACCCCATGGGCTGCAATGTCTTGATGTGGATATCACACCCTCCTCTAGAGTACTGGATGTATTACCACCATGAGAGCATGACTGGGGATGGCCACATTGACTCTCAGCAGATGTAGTTGCTGATCTTTGCCCACAAGGCCAACACTCAACTCCAATCAGATGTTCCATCACAGACAATGTGCGTTCCAAGACAGATAGTGTGTGATCTGCCTCAGACCTACTTCTTTCCACTGTGTCAGTAAACATATCCAGGGTATCAGCAACATGGTGGAGGCAGTCACAGATGTCAGACTGTGCTGCATCCATAACCTTGAGCATTCATTGGGAGTTCCTTTCTGAACATGCCTGTCCTCTGTGACAGCCCTGAACATACGCCAAGTGACATGATGAGACAACTATGACAGGTAGTAGAGGGACAGCAGGCCTCCTATGAGCATCCTTATCAATCTCCCTTTGTGGAACCTTGCCAACAGTTTGGCTAAGGCCAGTGTTGACAGTCACTGAAGCCACAGTAGCCACACTTCCCTGCTCAATGTCCTCGCCCTCCAACTGTCCAATATCTATGGTCTCAGGGGACTGGGTATGTATAGGCATACTGGTTGCGTCTGATGATAATGAGGGTGGCTGAGGACCTCTGTGTCTGATTCAGCCCCTGCAACCCCAGCTGTGATTCACTTTGGCCACCATCATCATCAGAATCTGACAAGACACTGAAATCATGTAGTGTAGGGGACAAAGACCAATCTCCTTTGTCACATGTGATAAAAAAGAAAAAGCAATACATTAATACTTAAACTACTATGTTCTGCTGTACTATGGTGCAATATATGTTAAGCTGTATACACTGCTGTCACTATTACAGACATTTAGACCTCCCAACCTCAAACAGTGGGACATGTGGACATTATTTTGTAACCCTAATCTGTAATGATTTGGAAATAAGTTTTCAGAAAACAACACTCTTATGACAAAAAGTAAATTATGTACTCTGTAGACATTCTGAAACTATTGGTACAGTTGACACTTATGGCAATCATTAAGGTCTTGACAATAATTTTCAAGTCAATCACTATGGTCATACCTACAAGGCACAGGAATGACTTTAAACTGTGGACATTCAGAAAATATCTGTACAGTTGACAATAAAGCAGACAGTACATCAATCCAGCCAGCAAGCCTGGCATGACACTTTATCTAATACATTGAATTATATCTACATCTCTGATAAAATAGTTTTGTACTTATCAGCAGCAGCAGCATGGCCTCTTCCGATTCCTGACAGTCCTGAAAAATGTTGAAGGAGAGGTAATGGTAACATACATTACTATGTACATTGTTTTGGAGCTTTTCTGCCCAGTCCTCCACTGAAAATGGGCTCACTCCAGCCCAGTGAACTTTCTTGGTTAACAAAAGCAAATAAATAAAATAAATAAATAACAGCACCACATGTTAAAGTATAACCAAGATAATATGCCCAACAATCTCATATCTACAGTAACTGCAATGTTAAAAGGTATAAGGGCGACAATCTCTACATAACCTTAAAACTGCAGCTAACTTACACCCCCCCCCCCAAAAAAAAAATACTTGACACCCATGGAAAACTATATACACCTTGGCAGGATAAAGAATGCAGGAGTATTCTACTGCTGATGTAACTAAGCATATCTGGAAGCTCCTCTTGAGAGGATCAGGTGGCACCCACATCCACAACATATTGGCTGATGGATGTCTGGGAGCTGTCCTGTGTACCAATGTTTGTCAGGAATTCCTCTGTAGCCATAGAGGAGGTTCTGCTGCAGGCCCACCACCTGACAATCGCTGGCCATGTCAGCTGACCACCTCCTTGCTGCATGGATCATGTCTTTGGTATGGTGTCACAACTGCTAATAGCTACGATCTTGATGACCCACGGCACTGATGTTGTGCACCAGTTCATCTCACAGGGCTGCATGTTGTGACCTATTTGTCCTCCCTCAGGATAGTATGACTTGATAATGGCATCGCAATGCCTCAATGAAGAGGTCATTTTCTGCCTCAGAAAATGGTGACCTGTGACATGCATGCATAATGTTTACAGAAATACAAAAAATGAGAACACATCTAAGGATCACATACATACAAATAAAATATGTAGACATACAGCAGTAAAGGGAGGCTCTCTGTATTCACTGCTTGATTTCACATCTTATGTTCAACAGTAGAAAAAAATACAAAGGGCGTTGACTCAACTCGGATGGTAGCAATAGTGACATGTTCCTCATTCTGTGGTGCTGAACTGTATAGTTTCCATTTGGTGGTGAAATAAGTGACATATTCCTGTTTGTGCCATGACAGATACTCATGTATGCTCATACACCCAACACAGCAGTCCACTGTAATGTGCCCCATACCAGGAAATATGCACCCTCCCCAAAAACTAAAAATAAACAATAGTGGCAACAAAACAGCAGTGTACTATTACAACTGCTATCAAAGGAAGTAGCCAGGAGACCTGTGTACCTAGTTATCACACAGCATTATACCCTTGCTGTACTCTACATCCTCTGTATGTCTAACAGGGCCGGAGATCAATGCCATGTCATCCGTACAGCTCTAACAAATGCTTACTGATGTATATCCAAACATATGCATCATGTTGGAAACAAAATGGATACATACCTGATTGAGTACAGCACTCTTCTGTAGTAAGATACATCTCTACAAGAAATGTGTCAATGAGTTAGACATAAGAAGCAACTCTAATACATAATGGTTTGCCTAGCTACAAATTGACCTTTTTATGATGGTTCTCATTAGTTGATTGCATTGAACCAATCTGTGGTTCAGAAATGCTACATGCAGCCTACACAGCTGATTTGCAGTATAATCAGCCAGTCACATGCAACTACTCAACAAGATATAAGGCCTGAATGGAGATCCCCTCCCCTTTCTTATATGTTGAGGTGAAAAGTAACGGGGGAAAGGTACGTCAGCGCAGAGAGAATGTCTGTAGCACCTACTTTATACATACAGACGTGTATGAATACATATGTATATACGTATGTATATGTACGTATATACGGTCTGAAACTAATGCTGCTGGCAATAGGTATAGACAGAGAGGTTGGAGACGTGCAGGACAATGACACAGAAGAGTATCTGTAGGATCTGTGGCAGCCTTGAGTAACAGCCAGAGCCAGATTCAGGAAACTCATCCCACTGGAAATTAAGGTATGTGTTTAAGGTACGTATGTTAGTCATGGGTATCATTAACAAGACAACATGCCTGGTGTGTCCTAAAACAAGGTGGGGGTACATTAACCATAATGTCAACAACTCAAACAACTGCCAAGTTATGTGTAATGTCATGGTAGTCATCTAGAATGTGTTTGCTGGTAACCCTTACTTCTAGCATGACTTCCATATATGTATGTCACTTTTAGACCTGTGAGTGTCTGGAATATCGCTAGCAAATCATTGTAAACTGCAGTCTGTAATTACTGGGCCACATTTGAATTACATACTTCAGATTCCTCTGGGAATTCATGCTAATGCATAACCTGACATTCTAGACACTTTCTATGGTTGTAATAGCGATATTTAAAATGTGTTCCTACCTGTCGGACTTTGACTTCCATTATTTAGAAGCGGACATTCCATCTGTACTGCATTGGGTGGATAAATAGGTGATGACACAGTCATACATATCACAATTTATAATTCTGATGTACACATACATGTATTTTAAATGCTAGACACAGCTGTATTTGAACCCAGGAGCATGTGAACCAAAAAATAAATGTTTCAAAACATTTCACAGATTGAGTTACAGAGTCAGTGATACAGCAGGTGTGTTTTTATATGTTGTACTGATAACTGCACACTGAATTGATGTTATATACCTCACTTACATTTATTAGTACATGCATGGTTTTATAGTGATGTATTTCTCTGCCAGATTCCCAGTTAAATTCCTATTTTTCCATTAATCTTTTAGCAGATTTGCTGCACAATGCAGTGTGATGAGCAGCATTGAGTCAAGATGCTTAATGATGAGAAAATGACAGTTACTGTGTTTTGTTTACAACACCTGTGCTAATTAGCTGGCTTTGTGGCTTGGCGGGTTGATGCACTATTGCTCAAGTCACAGGGCACTGAGTTCAAAATAGGGCATAGGTGAACTTTTTGAGTGGGCAGCCTTAACAGTTAAATCAAACAACAAACAAAGACGTTAAAGTGCAGGTAAGCAAAAAATGCAATAACAAGCTTATTAAGGTATTACAGCAGTTACAAACCCGCTTTTTGGCGAGAAAATGCAGTCGCTAATGTAAAGGTAGCAAAGAAATACAGTCACTCTTTTTCATCTCTCTGCTACTAGCACCACTCTGCAGGACCACAAGGAGCTTGGCTGAGTCGGAACAAGTGCAAAAAACGTGCCAAAGCAGGTTTTAAAGCAGGGGACCTGAAAGAGCTAGGAGATGAGTATATTTTTCTGTATTATTCTGTATTATAGAGCTAAATTGTTGCTTAGATATCTGTTGTCTTACTGTTCTGCAAATATACAGAGATCAGTATATATTTTTCTGGTTTTATAATTTGCACTGTGATTCCTCACATCTCTGTTGAAACTGTCTTCTCCAGCCCCCCCTCCCTGTTCTTGGTTGTAGTTTAAATTTGGTGGCTTTTGCAGTGCCCGCCCCACTGTAGATTTGATCTAGGACACTCCCCCAGTCCCATCTCTTTATCGCATTCTACCTAATAAACCCTTACTGCACTTGCTTTTAGTCCTTTTTAATTTAATTACATTTTTTCAAACTGTGTGTGGACTAATATTGCTACATACTCAAGTGTGCCAGCTTGCACTGCATGTGAATTGTTTTTACTACTGTTTTTGCTACTTTTCTGAAAAAAAAAATTGTAAGCCTGTTTCCTGCCTTTTCTGTAATTAGTGTTCCAGATACAGATTTGTTGTATCCAGGACTGTTTGTAAGCTTCTGATCCCCCCATGCCTTTCTGTGTTGGAGGGAAGCCTTCTAGCTTATCAGTGCGAGTGGTAAGTATTAGGTAACCTGTCTACCACATAAGGAGTGGTTCTGGCCCAGAATTTGTAGTTATTGGCTGTTTGTGTGGTCTTCCATCTCTCTCAACTTTCTGATTTGAAGGCCTGCATTTGCAATTGTTTCTGTCCTGTAACTCCTGGGCCCATCTCATTTGCTCACTCAAAAAAAAAAAAAAAAATGTATCTGCTTTTACTGTATTTGTGTTTCTTCCTACTTTATTTTGCATTTGCGTCATCTTAATAGTACTCAATTGTATTTATTACTGCTTGGTGTAACTCATTCTAAGGCTTTTAGTTTAAGCACTTGGGCTTCAAACCAGTTGTTTTACATTAAGAAGGTTTGTGGTCTGCACTGTAGTGGCAGAACAGGTAGCTTACATCCTTCTAAGTTGGGAACTGCTGATTGAGGGCTCAGTGTCTGTTATTCTAAAAGTGTATTAATTCTGGTTTAAGCACTTGGGCTTCAGGCCAGTTATTTTACATTAAGAGGGTTCACGGTCTGCACTCTTGTGGGAGGAGAGGCTGGACTCTGCCCTTCTGAGCTGGGAATTTCTGGTTAAAGGCTTATAGTGCCTGCAATTTTGAACTGCTTCTTACTGAAATTGGTACACCTTTTTTGCTGTAGCATAGAGTAGATTCAGGCCTGCTGAATCTAGCTTTGTTTGTATAACTTGAGCACTAATCCAGGCATTCTTTAAAGTATTCAATTGTATTTATTACTGCTTGGTAGTAACTTGATTAAAGTGTAGCTATCATTATAAGTCTTTTGGATTAAGCACTTGGGCTTCAGACCAGTTGTTTTACATTAGGAAGGTTTGTGGCCTGCACTGTAGTGGCAAGACAGGTAGCTTACATGCTTCTAAGTTGGGAACTGCTGATTGAGGGCTCAGTGTCTGTTATTGTAAAAGTGTATTAGTTCTGGTTTAAGCACTTGGGCTTCATGCCAGTTATTTTACATTAAGAAGGTTCGTGGTCTGCACTCTTGTGGGAGGAGAGGCTGGACTCTGCCCTTCTGAGCTGGGAATTTCTGGTTAAAGGCTTATAGTGCCTGCATATTTGAACTGTTTCTTACTGAAAGTGGTACACCTTGTTTGCTGTAGCATAGACTAGATCCAGGCCCGCTGAATCTAGCTTTGTTTGTATGCTTGTTGTTTGTTTGCTTGTTATTTCCCTGAAATGCTAATTCCACCTAAAACACGGCTTTTCAGCGTTTCTGTGGATCCCTAGTGATATCTGCATTGCTTACTGTACTTATTTCCTTGTTTCACTTGAAAGAAAGTTACTGTTTGTCATTTTTGCATTTAAGTTACCTGTAACACATTGCAGTTAAGTTACCTGGCACTTGCTCACTAAAGCAATTATATAAGTCAGCACTAAAAAATTAAAAGCACTACACCCTCAGAAACTCCCCTTGAGTACCTTGTTCCCCATTGGCCCTTTTTTTCAATTATAAAGGAATTCCCAATACTATTCTAGCATGTCCAAAGGTCAGTTGTCAATCTCCTCTCCTGTCCATCTGGTGAATCTGGGAATCTTGAGGCAATGTTACAACTGCGTCATGTACACAGACAACCCTCTCTTCCTCCCAACAAATTCCAACACATGTGAGAGATGCAACCATATAGCCAAACTGGAGGCTAAGCTCTCTCAACTCAGTAATGGCATAACCAGTCAGGAGGAGAAGGAAACCACACTCACTACAATTCCAGTCTCACATAGACCTACCACAACAGCAAACCAAACACATAAACACACAAAAACATACTCGGAGGCTCTAAATAAAAATCTGCCTAAGCAGCAGAGACCTCCAAAGCAGTCACCCAAGCAACCGCTACCCCAAAACAAAACATGTGCAACACATAGCTCACAAAGCCAGTGTGCCGAACAGTCACAGCCCTTAAGGCTAAACAACACACCTGATACAATTGTAATAGGTGACTCTATCATCAGGCACACTGACGTCCCGCTCACCAGGCTGAACAAGGAGAAGGTCACAGTGAGCTGCCTGTCGGGCGCTAGGATCCACCACATAACACAAGCACTCAGGTCACTCCAAAGCAAGTACAAATATGACTCGGTCATTGTCCATGCTGGTGTGAATGACCTGAGATGTACCTCCCTGGACTACAAGAAAAGAGACATAGAGGAGCTCTCTGAGCATGTAGCCCAGGCCGGTATGACCCTGACCTTGAGTAGCATCTTACCCTCACCAAGAATGATGCCACAATATGAAGACAAGTTGATCAGTTTCAACAACTGGCTTAAGTATTGATGTCATTAAAAGGGGATCCAATGCCTGTCAGCCTGGGATGACATGCTCGACAAGCCACAATGCTTCACTAGGGATGGCTTGCACCTGTCACCCCTTGGCTTTTGGATATTGGCAAAGGCTCTTGCTACCCCCATAGTGCCTTTTTTAGGCAAGGCTCAAAAGACAAACCCACCTATATAGGTATCACAAGGGATGAGAAACTAAGAGTAATGCTACTCAACGCCAGAAGTCTAAACCTCAAGATGCATGCACTCGAAACTCTCCTTAGCATGGAGAACATCGATATCTGTGCAGTAACAGAAACCTGGTTCAAGGCTCCCGAGAGCACCCCAGCACTACCAGGTTTTACCTCATACCATGCTTTTTGGTCCCAAAACTTGGACCGAACCACAAAGGAGGGGGAGTATCAATATTCATCAAAGATACCCACACCTCCAGGTTGGTGGCACAGCACGAAGCATCAGAGACTATCCATGTGCAACTAACAGTGGGTAAAATTGCCTTCCAGTTTATAGCCTGCTACAGACCGCCATCCCAAACACAGGAGCCCCACTCGGCCTTCCTGAGAACACTGGAAAATATGAAAGTCTCTCCAAACACCATTATATTGGGCGACTTCAACTACCCAAACATAGACTGGGAGCATTATTCTAGCTCCAACACCCTAGCCCAAAGGTTCCTAGAATTTATAAACTCAAATGCTATGGAACAACTTGTTACCACTCCCACAAGAGGGGAAAACATACTGGACCTGATCATCACCAACATGGAGACTATATGCTCCAGACCAGAAGTGTAGCCCTCACTGGTAAGATCAGACCATAAACTAATCTCACTGGATATTCACATCCCGACCCCACCCCCTGCCCAGAAAACCACAATGAAAAACTTCTCTAAAGCAAATTTCACACTCCTCAAAACCGAGGTGGAATCCTTCAAAGCCCCCGAGCCTTTGGAAAATACAGCCCAGACTGCAGAATCCTTTATAAATGCATTCTATGAACACCTTCAGGAATGCATGGATCATGCAATCCCAAATAAAACCAAGACCCAATCCTACAAAGGCAGACGTCCTGTCTGGTGGACCCCATCCATAAACAAACTATACAATAGAAGGAGGAAGCTACTACATGATAGAGCAAAATCCCAAAAAGGGAAGGCATCTCTGATCAGTATTAGCAAAAAACTACGGGCACTCATACAATCGTCTAAGGCCAGCTTTGAGAGAAAAATTGCACAGGACACTAAGGATAATCACAAGGCTTTCTTTAGTTATGTTAGGAACCTGGGTGGGAATTCCCAGATATGCTCAGAATTAGTCCAAATTCACAAAAAATACAACGAACCCACAGACATTGCCAACATCCTAGCTGACAGGTTCAGTGCAAACCTCCCCCCCCCCTTCCCCACCAAAAGGGCAAATATCTATCCCAGCAGAGTGCTGCCCCCCTGACATCTCAGATGCTCAGGTAAGCGCTGCCCTCTCCAAATCAAAAAGCACAGCATCAATGGGACCAGACGGTGTCCTGGGCTGTGTCCTACATGAACTCCAAGAAGAGCTAAACCCAAACATAAAACTACTGTTCAATCTCAGCCTTACTACAGGAAATGTACCCAAAGAGTGGCATACAGCAACAGTGGTCCCTTTCCACAAAGGTGGTGCCTCAGTGGATCCTGGAAATGATCACCCCATACGCCTGACTAGCTTGGTCTGCAAAGCTATGGAAAGGATCATCATGGACCTCATAAATAAAGATATTGGGGACCTACAGACACAGGATCCTACCCAGTTCGGCTTTGTTTAGGGCAGATCCTGCCTCTTAAACCTGGTCGATTTCTTTGAAACAGTCACGAAGGCCATTGACGAGGGGAAGGTGGTCCACACAGCCTACCTGGACCTCGCAAAAGCCTTTGATACAATACCACACTCGGACATTATAGATAAGTTCACCAGCTTAAATATAAACCGCTATGTCACTAGATGGGTTGCAAACTGGCTCAAGGACAGAACCCATATGGTTAGAATTGCTGGAGCCATGTCAGACTCCAAACCAGTTACAAGTGGCATCCCACAAGGCTCACTCCTGGGACCTCTCTTGTTCGGTATATATTTCTCGGAGGTACAGGCCAACACGGAAGGACTGTGGCTGACCAAGTTCGCAGATGACTGCAAACTGGGTGCCATAATCGACTCTCCAGCTGACACAAGCATCCTCCAAAAGGGCCTCATAGAAACAGACAACTGGTGCCAGAGCCATGGCCTCAAGCTAAATGCCAAAAAGTGTATAGTCATCCCCTTTGGCAAAACAAAGTGCCCACAAATTACCACATAGGTGGTAATCCATTAAGTACAGAAGAAGTAATTAGGGACCTGGGGACCCAAGTTGATAGCAATCTCTCATTTGACAACCACGTGGCCAAAGTGGTTAGAAAAACATTTTATATAGCCCACCTAATCATGAAGGGATTCACATCTAGATCAGGGGAGGTCATCGTGCCTCTTTACTCATCCCTCATCAGGCCCATAATTGAGTACAATGCCCCTTTTGGGATGCACCTTACCAGACACCTGCAGCAACTAGAAAGACCCCAAAAGTACCTCACCAAGAGGATCAAAGGGCTCAAACAGATACCATATGCTGCCCGGTTAAAGAAACTCCAGCTCTACTCAGTTGCGTACTCAGAGGCGATCTGTGTCTGACGTATAAAGCCATGTCCAACCCAGAATTAATGGACATGCTCCACCTCAAGAAATCCAAATCCCTTAGAGCTACATGCTCCAGGGACTTGAACCTCAGCACATAAATAAATAGGACATGCTGAAGGGACAGATTCATATCCCAGAGGCTCCCCTCACTCTGGAACAAAATCCCAATCCATGTTAGGCAGAGCCCCTCACTGACCCTATTCAAGAGAAATCTTGACGAGTGGATGGGAGACCGTAAGTTTACCCCTGGGATCTCTTCTGTGTCTTTGCTAGACAGAGGTACAGTAAACTAACCTTAATATGGCTACCTCCTGTGACCTACTATACAGAGGCACAATCAACTAATCTAAAAGGGTGGCAAAAGCCAAACACACTCTGGCTAGGCTTATAAGTGCCCCAGGGCAGATAGCCTAGTATCAAACTATGAACCTATGAACCTATGAACCTATGAATGTGGTTATTATGCTTTCACATACATGTAATAAGACACCACCATTTAGCTTAGCTTAACGATGCTGCACATAGCTTAGCGTCACGCAATGATTTTTTTAAAGAAAAGAAATTGGGGAGATAGAAAAGTGGTGAAATGGGGTACAGCAGGGGGAAAACATAGTGAAAGGCAGGTAGGAATGTGTAGGAAGGGTGCCATAAAGAACAGTAGCTATCCATTTCTTCAACAGCAACAACTGTGCACTTCCAAAGATTTTTAGTTTAATTTGGACAGTCACCCCCAGACAGAGGGGTGACAACAACATAAGTGTGTTGTCAAGCCAATTGGATCAAATTAAGTGTGTCCAGTGGACATGTGTGTGAAATGGAGAGCTATGTATGGGACGATATTTTTTTTTCAGGACATGTGCCGTGCCTTGCATGGGACTGCACGTTGCAAGCCCTCTCTTCTGCAGCTGTGTTAAGAGAGGGGAAACCACAATGCATACCAGTTTTGCACCGATTCAGCTTGTATATTTATAAATGACTAGAAAACATACTTAAATATCTGTGGGGTGTTCCCTGCCTGTGCCTCTTGGATCCACTGATCCAAAGTACCCTTCTTCCTTCACTGGAGGTTGGCAAAATGGTGATGACACTGCTCCCCAGTGTGGGGATACCAGTTGCACTGGTCAGGTCACTGGCCAAACTCTCCCAGGTATCAGACTTGCATTCTGACCCAACATAGTTCTGCAGCAGCTGGGGTCCATGGTGCTGTACCAGGAGTCCAATAAAAATCTTAGACTCTTGAACACCCCAATGCTGTGCCCAAAAGCATACTCCTTCCCCATGACAGCCATACCTGCATATACAAGATTAGACTCCAAGGAATACTGAACAATTCCCACCAATTGCCCTTTAAATAGAATGCGTTCTCATCATTGCACTTCATAGTGAAACTTAAAAAAATGTGCCTGGTTGCTTAGCATTGTGTAAACATGGAAAAAACGTTACCCATATTTATGTGATACTTAGCATAGCGCACCTTTTCTAAATATAACAATAACTGAATTTAAAGTGAGGAGATGTTTCAGTGACCTAACGCAGTTTCCCAACAGTATATATAAAAGGTATCACTGCCCAGGACTCAAATATGCGACCTATTATATTGTAAGTCATCACTCAACCTATCTCACCACAAGAGGAGTGAAGGGAAGTCATGTATTTTCACATATACTGCGAAAGTGCTACCGTAAGCATAGTGCAGCTTCACTCCACAGGTTTGCACAGTGCTGGGCACAGTGCAGCTAAAACAATTAAAAGCATCTGGTTTCTATTTTTAGATGTCTAACATATCTAATGTATAGGTGCGCAGAACTAAACATAGTGAAATAATGCAGAGCATAGAGCAAACATGTACATAAAAGTGAAAAAAGAAATAAGAAATCCAAATTAGTGAAATAATTGCATATACAGCTCTGGCAATATTTCTTATACTCCTTTCAGTGAGGTTAATGGGCTAACAGGTATGTGGGTTTGCCATTGGTGTTACATGGATTCATTGTCCTTGTTGTCCTGTGAGGTTTCATTGTTCTGTGAAGTTTCACACTGTTAAAACTTCCTTATGCGTGCCGCACCATTAATATGCATGGCGAACTGATGACAGAATATTGTGGCTGTGTACACAGATGCATTCCATGTAAGCTCTACATGTAGTCTACATGGACTTTATTGAATCCTGATGAGACAGAGAGAAAAGGCAGCCATTGATATTGGTATACAGTAGATGAGCTGTGTATCCCCAAAAGCTCAGTAATTTTATGACCCCCGAAGGAGAGGAAAGAATAAAGGGCTGTAGTTTATGTGCTGTGAGCTGTTATCCCTGCTATAACTCAGAGATGTAGAACTGTGTGAAGCTCCTGGACCTATCATTTCTGAATGGCACACTGTGTGGGTATCCCTGCTATAACTCAGAGGTGTAGAACTGTGTGAAGCTCCTGGACCTATCATTTCTGAATGGCACACTGTGTGGGCAGTATTTTTAGCTTATCTGCATGTCACCCTGCATCTTCTGCAAATTTTTCATAACCTATTTGTAAATATAGAGAGCTATAAATCATAAACAGTTGTGATTGCTGTGGAGTAGGATGAAATGACAAGTTAAATAATATGCTGTAATTATCTCTGGCATTTGTTTTCTACAAATCTCATTAATCTTAGCTATGCAAGTAAGGTGCCAAATATCCAATTCTTTTATGTTTGTCCATAGAATGGTTCCTAACTTTGTAAATCTATATTGTATATACTGGATGTATATGTTGCATATGGTTTATAAATGTTAATTGTTGTAGTTACCAAGTGCTTAAATGATGTTTATTGCCTATAATACTTGTATTGCAGATTTTCTTATTTTTAAAACAAAAAAGAATTTTGACAAGAAGGGTTGTTGCTCTCCACTGAGTTTATGTTTGTGGGCTTGAGGGAACATTTGTCAATAACCTGAGAAGGCTTATGAAGGAAGGTTAATAGCAAGGTGACATATTTATAATGGGTCTATATTATATGAAAGAAAGTTCATATAAGCGAACGCTCAATGAGCAAAAATCCAACCCCCACACCCCCCGCTAAATATATATTCAACTCCAAGATTGCACTAGAGTGAGAAAAGGGCAAAAACTCCAATCTTCACTGTACTGCAATCCCACAACATGCACCTTGATGTCTGGGAGTTTCGCTCATTAGAGCATTTGTTTATATGAACTTTCGTTCATATAATATAGACCCATTTATAATATACAACTGGCCAAGTGATGTGGTCTGCAACAATAATAGATAAGATTATCCTAAACACTACAGTGACCTTCTCTGAACTCAGTTACTTGGTAGGAAATATGAGTGGGAAATGTTTTGGCTCACTTGCCATTGTCAGTAGAGTTTTGCCATTCACCTTCTGGCTGAGTATAGTTAATACACCTGTACCCACATTCATGTTCACCTTCCTAGCTCTGTTGCAACTTCCCAAAATTCATCAACATAGATGAACACCTTACCTAAGAAGGAAAAATCTCTAGCTAGCTCTTGGTACAACTAAATCCTCCATTAGATTATTTCTATATTCCCACCAATTAAGTCCGAGCTTCCAGGCAGAGTTATTTACTGTACTTCTTTTGTGGTAATAAACATACAGACAGATAAAGAAATAATCCACTGATAACCTTGCAACCTCACTTGAACTCCTAATTTACAAGTGATACTGTTTTTTACAATTCTAGACAAGCTGCCATACAGTTAAAATATTTTATGATGCATGAATAGTCGCTATTAGTTTAGCATCATCAAGCAGGTCTCTAGTTTCTTTACCAACCCACCCTTTAACCATTTGGTATTTGGATGACTTTGATACTTCTAATTATAGGTTGTGATATCAAGCAACTGCATAAATTATAACCTGCTCGTATAACATCTCCACTTAATTATTCTTCTGTGTTATCCTCCATGTTATTTCAGCTGTTTGTCACCCACATTAAACCAGTCAGTGCCCCAGACCACAGTCTGTCTATGTCAGTCATAGCACCTCAGAACATTGAACCCCAGCCTGCCCCCTTTCTTTGCAGAAGTAATAAACAAACTATGGTCTGTGCTCTATTTACTGCAGTGCATCATATGTTATAAATGTGGAAATGTAGTGGTAACAGATCTCTAATATATACTATGTAGCATTTCAATTTAACTCAGTCAGATATAGGTTCATAGGTTCATACTAGGCTATCTGCCCTAGGGCATTTATAAGCCTAACCAGAATGTGTTTGGCTTTCGCTACCCATTTTAAATTTATTTTGCTATGCCCTTTTTCGAGGTTAGTATACTGTGCCTCTGTCTAACAGTGACACAGAAGTGATACCCGGGGTAAACCTACGATCTCCCATCCACTCATCAAGATTCCTCTTGAAGAGAGTCAATGCAGGACTCTGCCTAACCTGGACTGGGATTTTATTCCAGAGTGAAGGGAGCCTCTGGGTTATAAATCTGTCCCTCCAGCATATCCTATTTATTTCAGTGCTGAGGTTCAAGTCTCTCGAGCGCGTAGCTCGATGGGATTTGGATTTTCTGAGGTGCAGCATGTCCATTAATTCCGGGTTGGACATGGCTTTATACGTCAGGCACAGATCGCCTCTGAACAGGCGGTATGCCACTGAGTAGAGCTGGAGTTTCATTAACCGGGCAGCATATGGCATCTGTTTGAGCCCTTTGATCCTCTTGGTGAGGTACTTTTGGGGTCTTTCCAGTTGCTGCAGGTGTCTGGTAAGGTACATCACAAAAGGGGCATTGTACTCAATTATGGGCCTGATGAGGGATGAGTAAAGAGGCACGATGACCTCCCCTGATCTAGATGTGAATCCCTTCATGATTAGGTGGGCTATATAAAATGTTTTTCTAACCACTTTGGCCACGTGGTTGTCAAATGAGAGATTGCTATCAACTTGGGTCCCCAGGTCCCTAATTACTTCTTCTGTACTTAATGGATTACCACCTATGTGGTAATTTGTGGGCACTTTGTTTTTGCCAAAGGGGATGACTATACACTTTTTGGCATTTAGCTTGAGGCCGTGGCTCTGGCACCAGTTGTCTGTTTCTATGAGGCCCTTTTGGAGGATGCTTGTGTCGGCTGGAGAGTCGACACAAGATATATTTTTCTTACTCTCTACAAGAGTGCAGGCCATTTAATCTGTACATGTTTCATGTTTTCTGTTGTACATCCTTAGATGTGGAACCTTGGCATTACAGCATTAGTGTAATGAGGCTATATCCGAGACTTCAGTAAAACAAAATAAATAAAATCCTGTAAAATGTCAGACAAGACATCATCATACTGTCAGATATCAGAACATTTGGATGCAATGTTACAGTACTCTTCCCACCAAGGGGGATACTTTTAATCTGTTGCCTCTTCAAAGATAATTCATTTAGTTGCGTTCATCAGCCTTTTGCACCCTATAACATCATTACTTATATAACCTAACTGCAAAGCTGCACACCCTCTGATAAAAGCCCATGGAAACGCCATGCCCCTTTCCCAGGGTTCCGCTGTCATATCTACAGTATACAGTTTTCTTCTGAGCACAATGAAGTGATTTACGTGAACAGGTGAACTTTCAGGCATCAGCCAAATTTGACAGAACCTCTGGCTGAGTTTCTAAGATAATATGAGGTTAAAGGCAGGGCTGTTAGTAAAACTATTTAGTTACCATCTGGATGTTGGACGTGTCACACAAGATTTCAGCCTGGCCATTGTGGTACTATACTGTAAAGTTAGTTGAAAAGGCAGATCACACAGTTACCATCATGATGATGATCATCATCATCATCATCAACATCAACATCATCACCATCATCATCATCATCAACAGCATCATCATCATCAAGAGCATCACCATCATCATCATCGTCGTCACCATCATCATCACCATCATCATCATCGTCATCATCATACATCATCATCATCATCCTCATCCTCATCATCATCATCATCATCACCATCATCATCACCATCACCATCATCATCATCATCATCACCATCATCAACAGCATAATCATCAAGAGCATCACCATCATCATCATCGTGATCACCATCATCATCACCATCATCATCATCATCACCATCATCATCATCATTAGCATCATCATCATCATCGTCACCATCATCATCATCATCAGCATCACCATCATCACCATCATCACCATCATCAACATCATCATCATCAATAGCATCACCATCATGATCATCATCATTAGCATCACCATCATCAACATCATCACCATCATCATCATCATCATCACCATCATCATCAGCATCACCATCATCATCATCATCATCATCATCATCACCACCATCATCAGCATCACCATCATCATCATCATCATCTTCATCATCATTAGCATCACCATCATCATCACCATCATCATCATCATCACCATCATCATCATCACCATCATCAACATCATCACCATCATCATCGTCATCACCATCATCATCATCATCATCATCGTCAATAGCATCATCCTCATCATCATCAACAGCATCACCATCATCATCATCATCATCAACAGCATCATCATCATTATCATCATCACCATCACCATCATCATCATCAACATCATCATCATCATCAATAGCATCACCATCATCATCATCACCACCATCATTATCATCATCATGACCATCACCATCAACATCATCATCATCATCATCATTGTCATTGTCATCATCATCATTATCATTATCAACATCATCATCAACATCATCACCATCACCATCATCATCATCAGCAGCAGCAGCATCAACATTATCATCATCATCATCATCATCATCATCATCATCATCATCATCATCATCACATCATCATCATCATCATCCATCACCATCATCATCATCATCGTCATCATCATCATCATCATCATCATCATCATCATCATCCATCATCATCATCAGCAGCAGCATCATCAACATTATCACCATCAACATCATCAGCAGCAGCATCATCATCACCATCATCGTCATTAACATCATCATCATCATTGTCATCATCATCACCATCATCATCATCATCATTATCTGTCTCATTTTCCCATTTTACATGGGGTTCCATTTTTGTAACAACTGTGTCTATACCTCTTTTGATGCAGCGCCATTTTCTAACTTCTTCAATAGAAATGTCTGACTTTCTAAGGTCTCATCCCCACACAGTTCAACCATCACTTGGCTGGACATTCCTATTTCCTCTTCTCTTCTTCCTTTCTTTCCAGGGTCTGCTCAGCTTTCTCTGTAATTGAGGCTGCTTTGGCTTCCACTCTGATATTTTCCTTTCCTTTCTCACAGTACACACACCTCAGACACTTCATCTCTATCACTTCAAGTTTCCTTAGCTGCTCTGACTTCACTACCCACATTCCTATGTCATGCAAAAGTGCTGCTTGCATCAATATTTCCTCCTCCATGTTTTTTAGCTTTTTTGACATTTTTGTGTTGCCCACTGCCCTAATTCTGTGTCAGATGGTTGCAACACCTCTGAGTCTAACTTTAATCTCCTCATTTAGATTTCCTCTGTCCCTAGTAATACCTCCAAGATAGTAAAAGCTGTTTACCTTGTTCTCTGTTTTCACTTCTATCTCAGTTTTTAATTCCATTTAATTTCTATCTTTTGCTGCTTTACCTGTTATCTTCTCTGCACTTAGTTTCATCCCATGTACCATCACTTTTCCATTCCAGTCCTTTATCATTTCCCAACATAATACTATGCTGTCTACACACATTAGCTTTATCAGTGTATCCCATTTGACTTGTGTCCTACTGATGTCCATCATTGCTATGACCAGCAATGGGCTCAGAGCTGAAATCAGATACAGATGTACTTCCAGTGGTGAGTCATTTCTCTGTGGCCAAATACTCTTCATGCTTGTGTCACTGCATCTTTATACATTGCCACCACCACAACCATCACGAGCATCATCAACCCCCTTTTCCCATTTCTACATGTGTTCAGGTGCCGTGTCTACTGCCACCGCATCTCTCATTTCACAGCCACTCTCTCACCTTCTTTGGCAGTTATGTCTGACTGCCACAATTCTCCTCTCACACAATTCATCCATCTCTTGGTTGGACAGCCTCATCTCCTCTTACCTTTTTCCAGTTTCACCAAATTCTACTTTATCTAATCAGCTTCTGCTTTCCTGCATACATTACCAAACCACCATAGTTTGTTTTGTTGATCTTCTTAGCAAATGGGGCTACCTCAGCTTCTGTTTTGATATCCTCATTTGTTTGCCTTCCCCACAGTGTTCTTCCTACCAACCATTTTAGGCACATCATCTCCATCACCCCAGGCTTTCTCGTCTCCTCTTTGTTCTTATACACTGGCTCTAGAATGCTCATTCTCCAGTCATATGGGATATGCATTTTTCTCCATACTGCTTTGAGTGCTTCAGAAGCCATTTCTCCTCAATCTCACCAAACATCTTGATTATCTGAGCTGCTTTCCCTGATCTTGTTTTTCCTCATTTTCAGGGTTTATTCTCATTCCTATATAATTGTAAGCAACGCATGTAGTAGTAGAGCTACTATGTTTTTTTTTTTTTTCAGAAAGTTCTGGAAGTCTTCCTTCCATCTGCCTTTGATGAACAATGAGCATTGCCTAGCATATCATCTACTCTGAGGTGATCTCTGCCTAACATGCAAAGCTATGTCAAACCCAGAGCTGTTGGACATGCTACAGCTAAAGAAATCCCAATCCCTCCGAGCTACATGCTCTAGGGACCTAAACCTTGTCACCACAATAAACAGGACATGCTGGAGGGATAGATTCCTATCCCAGAGACTTCCCATACTCTGGAGCAGACTACCTATCTATGTCAAACACAGCTCCTCATTAGCACTTTTCAAGAAAAATCTTGATGAGTGGATGGGAAATAGGAAATACACCCTGGGGATCACTTCTGTGTCTCTGCTTGACAATGACACAGGAAAATAACTTTACTGGGTGGCGTAAGCCAGGGAACCTTGTTGGCTAGGTTTACATAGTCCCTTAGGCCGATAGCCTAGTACCTACCTATGAACCTATGAATGAGTAGATTATTCCTGGCATCCCCTACAACTTGTGTCTGCTGTCTTATTTGTCTTACTGTTGTCACCTTGTAACCTCGTGGAGCTTCTTTGAGTCATCTGCTAAACCACCATGCAATTACCAGTCAAGTAGTTGAACGATTGATATGGAAATTTCTGGAATCCATAACTAAAGAAGTGGATCTGGGCAGTTTGTTGTGACAATAACCTCTAAAAGGACAGTCAATGCGGCTTTGTTTACAAAAGATCCCTGAAGGTCTTTTCTCAACAAATGCTACAGACATGTTGCAGGAAAGCAACTTTGACTGAGTCACTCACTGGAATCTTGTTCATAAGACTGGAGAGGAGAATACAGGGTTAAAATAATGCTGAGAAAGCCATAAGAAGCTGGCTGCAGTGGGCGGCACAAGGCATGGTGATGTCTGATGTGATTACTCTTACAAATGAAGGAATTATCTATGTTTCTATCTTTTTGCATATTTGAGATAAAAGAGGAATGGCAGAAAAAGTGTGGCTATTTACAGATAATGTCAAGAAAGGAAAAAAAGAGATACATTTTTATTAATTTGTAAAGTTACTAACCCATAAAGCTCTAAAACCTCTTTTCAAACTTAACCAGTTGTTGTGAAATGACTTGCTCTGAATCACACAGTTTAGAAACTGAAACTGAGGGAATGAAATCTATAGGATGAGACACTTAAATTGCTCATAAAGGTAACCCTCTGACCTACATTTTCAGACAATTAGAAAGCTAGAATCAATAGTTTGGGCAAGGGCTAGCTAACCTGCTGAAACAGATATACCAACTGCACTTATATCCCTTGTTTCACTAAAAAAAGTTGAAATCATAGTGTAAAAAATGGTCTTAGAAGTGCAGATAACAAGAGGAATTTAATATGCAACACAATAAAAACAGCAGTTTGGACAAACGTGGTATGAAGAAGCTTAGGCACTCCAGAACAAATGGTTAATTTTTTCTCTGTTCTTAAGCAAATGGATAAATCCAGCTTTAACACATTATGTACATTTCTAGAGATTTTATCTTTTTGACAGTATCAAATGCCTATAGGGGTTTCAGGATGGGCACAAGTCATGCCACGTAAGTTTGGGTATGCCCCAGAAAATATATCAAATCAGAAAGACACTATAAAGATATATAGACGTGTTCCTTGAATGGGGTAAGGGACGCTTAGACACTGGCTTAGCCATCCCTGTATTTTAGCAGGTCATAAAAAAGGGACCACTGGGCATATTTAGCTTGCTGGTCGAATGAGATTTGAGAAGGAAATTGGTTACAACTGCTACAGGAAATATTTTTCAGGAAAATGAGGATGGATTGTGAATTCAAGAGAACAAATTATATATCAAAATACATTTTATAATCAAAATGGTTGGTTTCGTCAAAAAATGGTGGTGTAGCTCATACAAGTGATAACAGAGAAAGATTATAATGTGAGTGACACTACTGACTATGCAAACGAGCTGCCTGCTTTGGAAGACCCAGGTCAGTACACTAGTTTCCCACAGTTGCTAAGGAGTTCATGCACATATATTGCTAAGTACTAACAAGCATTATAAAAAAATGCATTCTTGGTGTCAAGAGACGGAACATTTGCCTGCTGTGGTGCTTTAATGAGCACTAAGGAAATTACAAATAATTGTGGCGCACTGTCGTCAAGACAACTGAACAACTTCTTACAGTGCATGATTAATAAGCTTTACTTTTGTGAGTGTATTTTTTTCATCTTTACATTGGACAAGAAAACGTGTGGTGTTTTGATGTTACTAGATACTGTCTGATCAGGCAACAGGACACCTATCTACATAAGCCCACCCTTTCACTGAATGAACTGCACAGCAATTCTGCATTCCTACTGTCAGAAAAAAAGCACCTCCCTAGAGAGATAAGCAAGCGGAGTTTAAACACATAAGAAGCAACTTCTGTGGTTATTACTGGGTAACAGAAAAGTCTGCAAATGCTGTTGCTTTTACCTCATGTAAAAAAATAGATAACCATGGCTTTACTAAGATATTCTGACAAAACAGAATCTATTTGAAAGATTGCACAAGTAAAGGGCCAGTGAATCACTTAGTAATTATGCAGATTCTGACACATTGGAGCAACAGTTTGTACTTTGAAAAGACAGTACATATGCTATAGCACATATGCTATATAAAGTACTGGATTGGCATGCATTAAATGAGTAGCTGGTATAAGAGAACATGCTCAGAATTCATTGTATAATTATTGTTTGCTTTGCTTGTTCCAGAACCGTCTTTGTGCTTAAACATCTCTTCAAAGGGGACACTATAAATGCTTGAAAGTTTTTAATATCGAATGTCTGTAATGCCAGCAAAAGTGATCAAATAGTCATATGGTCACAGAATGCTGGTATCACTTTATGGGAGGTGGCAGTATAGCTGGGAGTGGGACTTTGTCCTTTTTCTGTTGTTGTGTAATCTCAGAGTTGGTATATGTAAGTAGCAGGGAGTATATTTAGCTGGGAGTGGGAATTTGTCCTTTTCCTGTTGTTGTGTAATCTCAGAGTTGGTATATGTAAGTAGCAGGGAGTATATTTAGCTGGGAGTGGGAATTTGTCCTTTTCCTGTTGTTGTGTAATCTCAGAGTTGGTATATGTAAGTAGCAGGGAGTATATTTAGCTGGGAGTGGGAATTTGTCCTTTTCCTGTTGTTGTGTAATCTCAGAGTTGGTATATGTAAGTAGCAGGGAGTATATTTAGCTGGGAGTGGGAATTTGTTCTTTTTCTGTTGTTGTGTAATCTCAGAGTTGTTATATGTAAGTAGCAGGGAGTATATTTAGCTGGGAGTGAGAATTTGTCCTTTTCCTGTTGTGTAATCTCAGAGTTGGTATATGTAAGTAGCAGGGAGTATATTTAGCTGGGAGTGGGAATTTCTCCTTTTTCTGTTGTTGTGTAATCTCAGAGTTGTTATATGTAAGTAGCAGGGAGTATATTTAGCTGGGAGTGGGAATTTGTCCTTTTTCTGTTGTTGTGTAATCTCAGAGTTGGTATATGTAAGTAGCAGGGAGTATATTTAGCTGGGAGTGAGAATTTGTCCTTTTCCTGTTGTTGTGTAATCTCAGAGTTGGTATATGTAAGTAGCAGGGAGTATATTTAGCTGGGCGTGGGACTTTGTCCTTTTTCTGTTGTTGTGTAATCTCAGAGTTGGTATATGTAAGTAGCAGGGAGTATATTTAGCTGGGAGTGGGAATTTGTCCTTTTCCTGTTGTTGTGTAATCTCAGAGTTGGTATATGTAAGTAGCAGGGAGTATATTTAGCTGGGAGTGGGAATTTGTCCTTTTCCTGTTGTTGTGTAATCTCAGAGTTGGTATATGTAAGTAGCAGGGAGTATATTTAGCTGGGAGTGGGAATTTGTCCTTTTCCTGTTGTGTAATCTCAGAGTTGGTATATGTAAGTAGCAGGGAGTATATTTAGCTGGGAGTGGGAAGTTGTCCTTTTTCTGTTGTTGTGTAATCTCAGAGTTGGTATATGTAAGTAGCAGGGAGTATATTTAGCTGGGAGTGAGAATTTGTCCTTTTCCTGTTGTTGTGTAATCTCAGAGTTGGTATATGTAAGTAGCAGGGAGTATATTTAGCTGGGAGTGGGACTTTGTCCTTTTTCTGTTGTTGTGTAATCTCAGAGTTGGTATATGTAAGTAGCAGGGAGTATATTTAGCTGGGAGTGGGAATTTGTCCTTTTCCTGTTGTTGTGTAATCTCAGAGTTGGTATATGTAAGTAGCAGGGAGTATATGTAGCTGGGAGTGGGAATTTGTCCTTTTCCTGTTGTTGTGTAATCTCAGAGTTGGTATATGTAAGTAGCAGGGAGTATATTTAGCTGGGAGTGGGAATTTGTCCTTTTCCTGTTGTTGTGTAATCTCAGAGTTGGTATATCTAAGTAGCAGGGAGTATATTTAGCTGGGAGTGGGAATTTGTCCTTTTTCTGTTGTTGTGTAATCTCAGAGTTGTTATATGTAAGTAGCAGGGAGTATATTTAGCTGGGAGTGAGAATTTGTCCTTTTCCTGTTGTGCAATCTCAGAGTTGGTATATGTAAGTAGCAGGGAGTATATTTAGCTGGGAGTGGGAATTTCTCCTTTTTCTGTTGTTGTGTAATCTCAGAGTTGTTATATGTAAGTAGCAGGGAGTATATTTAGCTGGGAGTGGGAATTTGTCCTTTTTCTGTTGTTGTGTAATCTCAGAGTTGGTATATGTAAGTAGCAGGGAGTATATTTAGCTGGGAGTGAGAATTTGTCCTTTTCCTGTTGTTGTGTAATCTCAGAGTTGGTATATGTAAGTAGCAGGGAGTATATTTAGCTGGGAGTGGGACTTTGTCCTTTTTCTGTTGTTGTGTAATCTCAGAGTTGGTATATGTAAGTAGCAGGGAGTATATTTAGCTGGGAGTGGGAATTTGTCCTTTTCCTGTTGTTGTGTAATCTCAGAGTTGGTATATGTAAGTAGCAGGGAGTATATTTAGCTGGGAGTGGGAATTTGTCCTTTTCCTTTTGTTGTGTAATCTCAGAGTTGGTATATGTAAGTAGCAGGGGGTATATTTATTTCTGCGTTTTGAATTTCAATCTTTTTAGTCATTAGTACTTCAGGTTTTGTGTCTTATATTGTTGAAGTACACTCCTTGAAATGTGAAAACAATGAGTTTTACTCTGCAGTTGACCTGCATCCCAAATTTGTCCATCTGATGACACTCTATATTGTCAGTTTAAGTATTAATACTAATAAAACACTTCATAAGAAGATATCGCGTGTAGGGATCATCAGCATTATCATTCCAGTTTAAAGAAATATCTTCAATAAAATAACTTCACCATTTTAGATCCATCAGTCCTTTAAGCCGTCCTATCCATGACTGTAGTGAGAGAAAATAAAAGAATTGTGTGCACAAACACCTACATGCATTCCTATATACGACTGTATTAGCTTTTGTTGAACAACTAAACTGTCGAGGCATATTCCACATTGATGGAAAGTATAGCCTAAAACAAACAAACAAAAGAGAAACAAAAAAGAAACTGAGCATCTCTTACTCGAGAGACTGTATCCTACCCATCCACTTAAATGTATACGCCGACTCTGAAATCATGCAACAGTGTGGAAAAGGACTTCCTTTCCCTGTTCTTCAGTAATCTCACACTGAAACTTACACCAGACAATCCTACATGGCTCAATGAAATATATAAATATATATAATGTAGCATTTCTAAGCTTTGCTATCATTTTACTAAAGTGCACTCAGGTGAATAATCACATCATCCACTCATGTCCGTGAAAAGTCACATTGCTGAATTCTGATATAGCTGAAATACCTACTGAATTTGACTTGGGAACAAGCGTTAACATGGAATCAAGATAGGGGCAAGATATGTACATCAGGAATATCGGAGTTCAACAGTTTCAGAGTTTGTTTCAGACATAATGCAAAGTGGATTCAATGGAGTGCACTTCACTAAAGTGATAGTAAATCAATTTCTTACATTGTCTTTAAAGCTGTAATGTTAGAAAAAAAGGCAAAATGAGTAATATTAAAAAATTAAATGTTTTTTTTTTTTAAAAAGAACTGACGAGTTGAATCGGGGGGGGGTTAGTGTAGATAATGAGTAATGAGTGAAGTGTGGTTATTGTACTGTTGAGTTTATTGTTTGAAGTCAGTGCTGATTCTACAAATCTCTGATAATGTGGGATAATAGTCTCCACTTCAGTACTGTACCCGAATCATTCCCTCCCAGAAGAACAGTAATACCTTTAATTGAGTTAACTGACAGATAGAATTCCTTGACCATTGGTAATAACTAATGCAACAAGATGCCAATCCTTCCTCTCCAAACAACATCCAAATTAGATTAATAAAGGCCCACCAAACTTCCCTTCAGACTGACAGTCGATCTCTTTGCCTTCCAGAAAACATAGAAATGCTCACTTCTTAAAACAATACTGTGACATGTAAAATAACAGAAAATGTTAACAAGCCAGTTCACAACAGTAGCATTACAACCATCTGATAAAATAACAAAAGTAGTAATTTAACTAAAATGTAAAATCTAATGTATAACAACTTACATTTACCTGATATATGTGTCATAACCTTGTGATGTCCATCTATATGACTTCTTAGTAGCTTCAACATCTTGCCTTGCGCTGCCAAATTTAATGACTTACCAAACCTGAATTAATACAAAGAATACCTAACACACATGACTGTGGAAAGCCTTCTTCAATACCACTTCAAAATGCTTATGAGGTAAAGGCCTTCCATTAACAAATCAAACAAAATAAACCTTTCTCCATGCCCAGTAGAGTACCTGGGGCAGGGGAGCGAGAGGGGTGACTGCCTCAGGTGCAAAGTGTTGGGCAGTACAGTCAGCTATTCCCAATCTCTAATGCAATACCAGCTTTTAAAAGCTGGTATTGAATTTGCACCCAGACATGAGCACTGCAGCACCCTGTGTGTGGTCTAAACTGTAGTAACTTTGTTACAATAGGAAAGAAAAAAATCTATCTTTTTTAGTTTTTAAACTAAAACCTAAGTGTTGTAGAGCTCAGTGCAGACAGATTATAAACTGTAGCAACTGTCTGCTGCATTTAAAATATTTTTTTAACTAAAACATGATTGCATAGTACTCAGTGCAGGCATGGTATAAACTGTAGCAAGTGTTTGCTAGATTTGTAGCAAGCAGTTTGCTACAGTTTAGAAGAAGAAATGCTTTTTTTTCTTTTTTTAAAGTGAAACATGAGCACTGTTACAACACTCTGTGCAGACAGGGTATTGCTCTATAGCAAATAAAGCTGACACCTTTTCCAATATGAAAGTTGGATATTTTTTGTAGAAATATGAGATTTTGTAGGATAAAACATACCCACAGGCAGTACAAAGGGCATAACTTCCATTTTTTTGCCAAAATAAATGCTTATTCTTGTACTATTTGAGTTGCTTATACTGTTTCATATAACATTTAGGTGTTTCAGATACAAAATAATTGTTTTATGCATTTATTAAAGAAAACTTAGGAATTTTTTTGTCCTAAAATCTCAGGACAATTGTTATTTTTTTAGTTTTTTTACAGGACACAACTGCCAAATAAGGACGGTCTTGTGCAAAGAGGGACAGGTGGTAACCCTAGCAAGCAGTTTACTATGGTTTAAAAGAAGAAATTATTATAATTATTATTTTTTATAAAATGAGTTGAAGAAAGGTTGGGGCAGGGCAAAGATACAGGACCAGAATGACTGGGGCAGGAGAGAGGGGAGGGGCAATGTAATGCATCTAACCATCTGGTTAGGACGCTCATAGAAGGAGCGTCCTATTTTTTTAATTTTGTTCATCAACTGGGGGGCGGCATGTAATAAGCAAACAACAAAAACAACAAAAAAACAAAAAATCTTGCTTTTTTCCCACTTTTCTGAGATTTAAAAAAGTTCAGTTACAGGCTTGCTGTTCTTGAACTGTTTGTAAGTTTCTGTGAGGCCATTTTTTGCTTGGGCTAAAGGAAAGTCTCTCTGTTGATCAGTGGCAGTGAAAAACATTGAGCAGCCTGCCTGCCCCTTTTGGAGTGGTTACTGACTTGAAACTGTAGTTTTATTGGACATTTTGGGTCAATTCCAAAACTCCTTCATCTTCCTCTCTTAAAATCCTCTTTTGCGCGTTTTTGAGCATAGCGCAACAATGGGCAGCACCACCTAATTGGGTTTAAACTATTCCTGGCTCCACAAAGTCTGCTCTTCACTTTTTCCCTTAGAACTGCACTATCTCTCAATTTAAACACCATATTCTCATTCTAAGGCCCTTCACTGGTCCAATTAAGTAATCCTACAAGTTAGCACTATTAAACCATAAGCACTACTTACTCTTATACTCTCTACGATTACCCTGTCCTCTATTGGTCCATCTTAAATTCAGTTTCCCTGTTACTCTAGCATGTCCAAAGGTAAGTCAATAGTTTCCTCTCCAGTCCAGCTGGTGAATCTGGGAATTTTGAGGCAATGTTACAACTGTCTCATGTACACGGACAACCCTCTCCTCCTCCAAACAGGTTCAAATATATGTGAGAGATGCAACTATTTAGCCAAACTGGAGGCTGAGCTCTCTCATCTCAAAACTGGTGTAACCAGTCAGGAGGAGAAGGTAACCTCACACAACACAATTCCAGTATCACATAGTCCCACCACATCAGCGAACCAAACACATAAATACACAAAAACATACTCGGAGGCTCTAAATAAAAATCTACCTAAGCAACAGAGACCTCCAAAGCAGACATCCAAGCAAACGCTACCTCAAAACAAAACACACACAACACATAACCCACAAAGTCAGTGTGCCAAGCAGCCACAGCCCTTAAGGCTGAATAACACACCTGATACTCTTGTTATAGGTGACTCTATTGTCAGACACACTGACGTCCCGCTCACCAGGCTGAATAAAGAGAAGGTCACGGTGAGCTGCCTGTCGGGTGCTAGGATCCGACACATAATGCAAGCACTCAGGTCACTCCAAAGCAAATACAAATATGACTCAGTCATTGTACATGCTGGTGTGAATGACCTGAGACACACCTCCCTGGACTACATGAAAAGAGACATAGTGGAGCTCTCTGATCATGTAGCCCAGGCTGGTATGACCCTGACCTTGAGCAGCATCTTACCCTCACCTAGAATGATTCCACAGTACAGAGACAAAATGACCGATTTTAGCAATTGGCTAAAATTTTGGTGTCATTCAAAGGGGATTCAGTGTCTGTCAGCCTGGGATGACATGCTCGACAAGCCACGTTGCTTCGCTAGGGACGGCTTGCACCTGTCACCACTGGGCTTTTGGATATTGGCAAAGGCTCTTGCCACCCCCATAGTGCCTTTTTTAGGCAAGGCTCAAAAGTCAAACCCACCCCAATAGACAGCACAAGGAACAAGAAACTACGGGTAATGCTGCTAAATGCCAGAAGTCTTAACCTCAAGATGCACACACTCGAAGCTCTCCTTAGTATGGAGAACATCGATATCTGTGCAGTGACAGAAACCGGTTCAAGGCTCCAGAGAGCACCCCAGCACTACCAGGCTTTACCTCGTATCATGCTTTTTGGCCCCAAAACCCAGAACAAACCACAAAAGGAGGGGGAGTTTCCATATTTATCAAGGATATCCACACCTCCAGGTTAGTGGCATTGCACGAAGTATCGGAGACCATCCATGTGCAACTAACAGTGGGCAAGACTGCTTTTCAGTTTATAGCATCCTACAGACCACCCTCTCAAAGTCAGGAATCCTATTTGGCTTTCCTGAAAACATTGGAGAACATGAAGATCTCTCCGAACACCATTATATTGGGCGACTTCAACTACCCAAACATTGACTGGGAGCACTACTCAAGCCCCAGCACCTTAGCCCAAAGATTCCTGGAAATTATAAACTCAAATGCTATGGAACAACTAGTCACCACTCCCAGAAGAGGGGACAACATACTGGACCTAATCATTACCAACATGGGGACTCTATGCTCCACACCAGAAGTATATCCCTCATTGGTAAGATCAGACCATAAATTAATTTCACTGGATGTCCACATCCTGACCCCACCCCCAGCCCAGAAAACCACAGTGAAAAACTTCTCAAAAGTGAACTTCTCACTTCTCAAAACCGAAGTGGAATCCTTCAAGGCCCCAGGGCCAGTGGAAACTACAGCCCAAACTGCAGAATCCTATATAAATGCATTCTACGGACATCTCCAGGAATGCATGGATCATGCTATCCCAAACAAAACCAAGACCCAATCATCCAAAGGCAGGCGTCCAGTCTGGTGGACCCCTGCCATAAATAAACTGTACAACAGAAGGAGAAAGCTACTACACGAGAGAGCAAAATCCCTAATAGGGAAGGCATCTCTGATCAGTACTAGCAAAAAATTATGATCCCTCATAAAATCCTCCAAGGCCAGCTTGAGAGAAAAATTGCACAGGACACCAAAGACAATCATAAGGCTTTTTTCAGTTATGTTAGAAACCTGGGATGCAACTCCCAGACTTGTTCTGAGTTGATTCTAAACGACAAAAAATACACTGAACCCACAGACATCGCCAATATCCTGGCAGACAGGTTCAGTGCAAACTTCTCCACCCCCTCCCCCCCAAAAGAGCAAGTATCTATCCCGGCAGAGGGCTGCCTCCCAAACATCTCAGATGCTCAGGTGAAGGCCGCCCACTCCAAAGCAAAAAACACTGCTTCCATGGGACCAGATGGCATCCCAGGTTGCGTCCTACATGAACTACAAGAGGAACTAATCCCTCAAATAAAACAGCTATACAATCTCAGCCTCACTACAGGATATGTGCCCACAGAATGGTGTACAGCAACGGTGGTACCACTCTACAAAGGTGGAGCCTCTATGGACCCTGGAAACTATCTAACTAGCTTAGTCTGCAAGGCTATGGAGAGGATCATCATGGAGCTCATAAACAAAGACATTGGGGACCTACAGACACTAGATCCTACCCAGGTCGGCTTTGTCAATGGCAGATCCTGTCTTTTGAACCTGGTTGACTTCTTTGAAACAGTCACCAAAGCCATAGATGAAGGGAAGGTAGTCCACACAGCCTATCTGGACCTTGCAAAGGCATTTGACACAATACCCCACTCAGGCATCATAGATAAGCTATCCAGCTTAAATATAAAACCCTATGTCACAAGATGGGTCGCAAACTGGCTCAAAGACAGAACCCACAGAGTGAGAGTTGCTGGAGCCATGTCAGACTTGAAAGTGGTCACAAGTGGTGTCCCACAGGGTTCTGTCCTGGGACCACTCTTGTTCGGTATATGCTTTTCCGAGGTACAGGCAAACATGGGAGGACTATGGCTCACCAAGTTCGCAGATGATTGCAAACTGGGCGCCATAATCAACTCTCCAGCTGACACAAACATCCTTCAAAAAGGTCTCACAGAGACAGATAACTGGTGCCAGCACCATGGTTTAAAGTTAAATGCCAAAAAATGTATAGTCATACCCTTTGGCAAAAACAATGTGCCCACAAATTACCACATAGGCGGAAACCCATTAAGTACAGAGAAAGTTATTAGGAACCTGGGGACCCAAGTTGATAGCAATCTCTCCTTTGAAAACCACATTGCCAAAGTGGTTAGAAAGACCTTCTACATAGCCCACCTCATCATGAATGGATTCACATCTAGATCAAGAGAGGTAATCGTGCCCCTTTATTCATCCCTCATCAGGCCCATCATAGAATACAATGCCCCTTTTGGGATGTACCTTACCTGACACCTGCAGCAATTAGAAAGACCCCAAAAGTATCTCACCAAGGGGATCAAGGGTCTCAAACAAATGCCATATGCTGCTCGGTTAAAAAAACTCCAGCTCCACTCAGTTGCATACCGCCTACTTCGAGGTGATCTATGCCTGACATACAAAGCTATGTCAAATCCAGAATTAATGGACATGCTCCACCTCAGTAAATCTAAATTCCTTAGAGCCACACGCTTGAGGGACTTGAACCTCAGCACAGAAATAAATAGAATTTGCTGGAGGGACAGGTTCATAACCCAGAGGCTCCCTTCGCTCTGGAATAGAATTCCAGTTCATGTGAGGCAGAGCACCTCACTGAATCTCTTCAAGAAGAATCTCGATAAGTGGATGGGATTGTAGGTTTGTCCCAGGGATTACTCCCATGTCACTATTAGACAGAGGCACAGTAAACTAAACCTTAAAAAGGGCACAGTATACTCCAATCCAGGGGTGGTGTAAGCCATACAGAATCGGGCTAGGCTTATAATTGCCCCAGGGCAGATAGCCTAGTATGAAACTATGAACCTATGAACCTATGACTGCTACAATTTAATGAATGGCTTAATACAGTGTGGTGCTTTTTTTTTTTGGTTCTTCACTTCTTGCCCTTTCAGCACCACCTCCTGGCCTTTCTCAAATTGATCCATTTAAGACCCAGATAACCAGATGAAAAGTGTGCCATAAATAATATACACATTAGCCCAGGTAAGATACTTAAACAATTCATTGGTCTGAAATGCACCTTAATACAGAAAATTTATCAAAATCACCCACAAAACATATTTGTGAAAAGAAGCTTGTACCGTGTAAATCCATCTCGATACACGTTGTCAGACCTCTTATCCTTGGCCATCATTTCTGCATTCTTACCACAAGTCAATGTTTAGTAAGACCCTTCCACCCTAACAGCTTTGCCACTGCACACATAGCTGCTAAATGAACTTGTAGTGGATGCACAGAATCACCCAATCCTCACCTGTGCATCAAATACTGAGTGACCAGCCCTACAGACCAACTATTCTTTCACATAGAGGCAAACACTCCACAAATGCTGAAAAAAGCCTCTAAAGCTGAATTATAAGCCTTCTTAGTCAATCTATCCCGTGACTGTTGGATCACCCATTAAGCTACAGTTTGCCAATCTCCCATATACTTCCCTTGGCAGCTTTAAAGGTACACTTTCTGCACCTGGGGTTAACAGATGAAACCTGTGCAACTGAAGATGAGATAAACTGTCAGACATGCAGTTTAGGCTCCCTGGAACATGCTTCTCAAAAAATAATAAATTAATCCTTAAAGAATGCAAAACAAATTTCTTCAGCAGCATCTGAACCCTGCTGGACTTGGATGACCTCTTCAATAAATCATGAACTGTTGATTCATTATCTAAATACAAAACCCCCCTTCTCTTACTAAACTCTTTATGCCACCATATATGTCCAAATATGCATGAACTCAAGGAAAGTGATGCCTTTCCTCCAGTTCAGTGGCCACTCCATTGGCCATGGTGCCATAAACCAAGGACCTTTAAAGTGCACACCCATTTCTCAGCCTTCTGCAGCACCTGCACACAAGTGTAGCTCTCTGGATGATACCCAATCTTTTTGCCACACTGACACTCATTAAAATGTGTCAAAAATAGCCTTCAGATCATTAAATCATCTTGTTCCCTTTTGGAAATCCTAACCCTAACCCTAACCCTATGGTGCTTCTTCTTTCTCCCCTTCACTAATTTTCCCAGAGTTCTACTAAATTGCCTACCAGGATCAGTCTCTATTCAGGTGAAATTCAACAATTCCAGTTACTCCATAACTTCCTTGATGCTGTATTTTTCTTTACTGATACAACAATCTAATTTAACTCACAGTTAAGCTAGCTCATTCTCTGTTAAACAAAACAAGTCCAAAGGTACATCTTACTCTATACCCAGAAAAGTCAGCACTTTCGCTGGACTCTCCTGTTAATTCTTCATCAAAGATTCCTCCCAAATCATCACGCAAACTCAAAAACCATGGACCCTTCCTGTACTCCTTCACACCCTCCTCTGCTCAAAACAATCCCCTAAGTAATAAGCAGCATTTTGCTGGAATGCTCCCTACTTTCATATCTACTGCAAAAATTATATGAACTTTGCAAAGGCTGAGCAAACAATCACAAAACACATAGCAGCAGTCTTGCTGAAATAACATTTACAGTTTAAAAACATACATAACATGGGCTAATCCTGCTTTCTGATCAGTAACAATCGAAATGCCACCAGAATATCTAACTTCAGCAACCAAGAGCATTAATCAAAAGCCATGCATCATCTAATGATGCATAATGTATACAAACCTCCTCCTTGCCAACATGGAGCTTTAACTATGGAGCGTTCTGGAAATGTCAAATGATGGATAAGCCTATATTTCCCTTTTTGTTTTTTTGTTGTAGTTTTTTTGTTAGGAACTAAACTTAATGGTGATAACTTCTGTTCTGAGAAGGGAGGAACCTGTAAGAGAGACCTTATTCAACACCTTCTGCACAATATCTTTCTTACCTATTACCAGCTGCAAATCCTTCCGTAACTGCTCACACCCTCTTATCAAGAAGACCCCATTAAAACCTTCCGTTAGCTCGTGTGCCATGTCCCTTCGCTGATAATCATACAAACAAACAACCAGCCGATCAATTCTGAAAGGCAAATGCCTGGGCTGATCTTTACGTAGCTCCTTGAAAAGGCATTCATCCTCTAGATATCCCATTATTGACATGCTCTATCATGTTCAAAACACAATGGATTGTTCCTCCTTACCATAGCTTGAAGAGCTTGGGGTCATGTGATCTACATGACGTTG
>NC_056751.1:765450980-765458480 GCF_019279795.1 Protopterus annectens
TATGTGAGAACAGTACTCTTACAAGGTGCTGTGTGAGACATCATCATCATGAAAAAGGTAACTGGGGTAACCATAGAGGGACTGGTAGTGTTGTGGTACAATGGGGTCATCTGCATCACATGTACCTGGAATCTTTAGGAGTCATGTGCATACCAGGATCATGTGCCTGAGAGACAGGGGTGAGAAGAACTGGATTATGTTGTGATGCATATTAAAAGGGTTACATGTGTCCAGTGGACATGTGTGTGAAATGGACAGCTATGTATGGGGCAAATGTTCTTGGAACTGATTGGCCTTTTTTGTCCATAGGATGAGAGAGGGATGTGGAGGAAGGAAAGTAGGTATGCTCGTGGAGGATAGGTTGGGTTAGATGACAGACAAGACAGCATACAGGGTCGTTATATGACATATGTAGGGGGATACACCTTGGACAGGGAGGGGTGCTCAGCAGTCACAAGCCCATGAGTCCCTAGATGGAAACAGTGGGACAGAGTTCCCCAGCCATGGGCAGCCATCACTGCATCAAAACAGCCACAAAGGTGGCAGTGCTGGGGGCTGTCTAGGAGGGGCAGGCTCACCCTGTAAATGTGACACTCTGCCCTCGAGCTTGTGTATCTGGCCTTGAAACCCCTTATTGAGCCCCCTACATACTACGTCCTGGACTGTACAACAGCGGACAAGTCCCTGTCTGACCTGCTCCCAGGGGACAAGTCCTATCCTCAGTGGCGGTTCCACCAGAAGGTGATGCAGAGGCAACAGAGGTGGAGTTCCAAGGTTGGGCCCCAGATGTGCTGGCTCCAAGTGCCATGGCCAGCAGAAGTGGGACAGGACATTCTGCCAGGACCTCCAAACCCATACAGCCTATGGTGTTGCAATTTAAACACAGCTATGGCTTAGTAATAGTCAACAGCATTCAGGAGTACTAATATGAATCAAACTCTGGACAGGCCGCGAATTCCATACAGTCGAACAACATGCTTTTGCCTAATGGGCAGCCATTCCCGATACTGTAGGCATGTAATCTGATGTAATAGGCATCACAAGGTAACATTGTAGTCCTCACGCCCATCCAGGGGTGTGAGTGTCAGATGCAAACACAAAATGCAGTGCATTTGCAAGTGCAGGTTCTCCCACAGAACACATATACATGCGAGAGATGCAACTATATAGCCAAACTGGAGGCAGAGCTCTCTCAACATAAGACTGGCAAGACCAGACAGGAGGAGAAGGAAACCACACACAACACAAACCCAGTCTCACATAGTACTATCACAACTTCAAATCATACACATAAACACACAAAGACATACTCGGAGGCTCTGATAAAAAATCTACCAAAACAGCAGAGGCCACCAAAGCAGACACCCAAACAACTGCCACCTCATGACACAACACATGCAACACATAGACCACAAAGTCAGTGTGCCAAACAGTCACAGCCCTTAAGGCCAAACACAATGCCAGACACACTCGTCATAGGTGACTCCATAGTCAGACACACTGACATCCCACTCACCAGATTGAGTAAGGAGAAGGTCACAGTAAGCTGCCTGTCGGGCGTTAGAATCCGCCACACAACGCAAGCACTCAAGTCACTCAACAGCAAGTACAAGTATGACTCAGTCATTGTCCATGCTGGTGTGAATGACCTAAGATGTACCTCCCTGGACTACATGAAAAGAGACATAGAGGAGCTCTCTGATTATGTAGCCCAGGCAGGTATGACCCTGACCCTGAGCAGTATCCTACCTTCACCAAGAATAATGCCACAATACAGAGACAAGATGATCAGCTTTAATAATTGGCTTAATCTCTGGTGTCATTCAAAGGGGATCCAATGTCTGTCTGCCTGGATGACATGCTGGACAAGCCACGCTGCTTCGCAAGGGACGGCTTGCACCTGTCACCCCTGGGCTTCCGGATATTGGCAAAGGCTCTTGCCACCCCCATAGTGCCTTTTTTAGGCAAGGCTCAAATTCTAAACCTACCACCCTAGAACACAAAAAAGAAAATAAACTAAGGGTAATGCTGCTCAATGCCAGAAGTCTCAACCTCAAGATGCATGCACTCGAAGCCCTTCTCAGTATGGAGAACATCGATGTCTGTGCTGTGACTGAAACCTGGTTCAAGGCTCCTGAGAGCACCCTGGCACTATCAGGTTTTACCTCATATCATGCGTTCCGGCCCCAAAATCCGGACCACACCAAGAAAGGAGGGGGGGTATCCATATTCATCAAGGATACCCACACCTCCAGGTTGGTGGCAACGCACGAAGCATCGGAGACCATCCAGGTGCAATTAACCGTAGGCAAGACTGCACTGCAATTTGTAGCATGTTACAGGCCACCCTCTCAAACTCAGGAACCTCACACAGCTTTCCTGAAAACACTAGAGGGGATAAATGTATCTCCAAACACCATCATATTAGGTGATTTCAACTACCCGAATATAGACTGGGATCATTACTCAAGCCCCAACACTCTAGCCCAAAGGTTCCTAGAGTTCATAAACTCTAATGCCATGGAACAACTAGTCACCATCCCCACAAGAGGAGAAAACATACTAGATCTCATCATCACGAACATGGGGACACAATGTTCAGCACCGGAGGTGTACCCCTCATTGGTGAGATCAGATCATAAACTAATGTCACTGGAAGTCCACATCCCGCCCTCACCCCAGATAAAAAAGACCACAGTGAAGACCTTCTCAAAAGCTGACTTCACACTTCTTAAGACTGGTGTGGTTTCCTTCAAGGCCCCCGAGCCAGCGGAAACCATTACCCAAACTGCTGAATCACTTACAAATGTCTTCTACCAGCACCTCCAGGACTGCATGGATCAGGCAATCCCAAACAAAACAAAGACTCTTTGCACCAAAGGCAAGCGCCCAGTCTGGTGGACCCCAGCCATAAACAAGCTCTACAATAAAAGGAGAAAGCTACTACAAGATAGAGCAAAATCCTTAAAAGGGAAGACACCCTTGATCATTATAAGTAAAAGACTACGGTTGCTCATAAAATCATCCAAGGCAAATTTTGAGAGAAAAGTCACCAAGGACTCAAAAGACAATCATAAGGCCTTTTTTAGCTATGTTAGAAACCTAGGAGGAAACTCCCAGATATGCTCAGAATTAGTTCAAAATGATGTAAAAATCACTAAACCAACAGACATTGCCAACATACTGGCTGACAGGTTCAGTGCAAATCCCCCCCTTCCCCCCCAAAAGGAGAGATATCTATCCCAATGGATTGTAGCCTCCCACACATCTCAAATGCTCAGGTGAAAACTGCTCTCTCCAAGGCAAAAAACACAGCATCTATGGGACCAGATGGCGTCCCCGGTTGGGTGTTCCACGAACTCAATGAGGAATTAAACCCGCTGTTAGGACAGCTGTTTAATCTTAGCCTCACCTCAGGATACATACCCAAGGAGTGGTGCATGGCAACTGTGGTCCCACTTCACAAAGGTGGTGCCTCCACTGACCCTGGAAATTACCGCCCCATCAGCTTGACAAGCCTGGTCTGCAAAGCTATGGAGAGGATCATAATGGAACTCATAAATAAAGACATAGGGGACTTACAGACATTGGATCCAACCCAGTTTGGTTTTGTCAAGGGCAGATCATGCCTTTTAAACTTGGTTGATTTTTTTGAAACAGTCACCAAGGCCATTGATGAGGGCAAGGCAGTCCACACAGCCTACCTGGAGCTTGCAAAAGCTTTCGACACAATACCCCACTTGGGTATCATTGAAAAACTCACCAACTTAAATGTAAACCCATATGTCACAAGATGGGTTGCAAACTGGCTAAGTGACAGAACCCACAGGGTCAGAGTGGCTGGCGCCATGTCAGACTCCAAGCCGGTCACAAGTGGTGTCCCACAGGGCTCAGTCATGGGCCCCCTCTTGTTCGGCATCTGCTTTTCAGAAGTACAGGCAAACACAGGAGGATTGTGGCTGACAAAGTTTGCAGATGACTGCAAACTGGGCGCCATAGTTGAAAACTCATCAGACACAGATATCCTCCAGAAGGGTCTCATAGAAACGTATAACTGGTGCCAGAGCCATGGCCTAAAGTTAAATGCCAAAAAATGCATAGTCATACCCTTCGGGAAAAACAAGGTTACCCCTAGCTGCCATGTAGGTGGCAATCCACTAAGCACAGAAGAGGTTATCAGGGATCTGGGGACCCAGGTTGACAGTAACCTTTCATTTGACACTCACGTTGCCAAAGTAGTTAGGAAAACCTTCTACATTGCCCACCTGATCATGAAGGGATTCACATCTAGATCAAGGGAGGTCATTGTTCCCCTGTACTCATCACTCATCAGACCAATGATTGAGTACAATGCCCCATTCGGAATGTATCTTACCCGACACCTGCAGCAATTGGAAAGGCCCCAAAAGTTCCTCACCAAAAGGATAAAGGGTCTCAAAAATATGTCTTATGCTGCCTGACTGAAGGAACTCCAGCTCTATTCAGTCGCATACTGTCTGCTCAGAGGTGACCTGTGCCTGACATACAAGGCCATGTCCAACCCGGAATTGATGGACATGCTCCACCTCAAAAAATCTAAATCCATAAGAACTACAAGAGGAAGTGACTTAAACCTCAACACAGTTATAAATAGGACGTGCTGGAGGGACAGATTCATCACCCAGAGACTCCCTATGCTGTGGAACAAAATCCCGGTACATGTGAGGCAGAGCACCTCGCTGGCCCTGTTCAAGAGAAATTTTGACCAATGGATGGGAGATCGCAGGTTTTCCCCAGGGATCACCTCAGTGTTACTGCTGGACAGAGGCACGGTAAAATAATGGGCATAGTACCCTTCAAACTTAAGGGGTGGTGAAAACCACAAAAACTTTGGGCTAGGCTTATAAATGCCCTAGGGCAGATAGCCTAGTATAAACCTATGAACCTATGAACCAATAATATGAATCAAACTCTGGACAGGCCGCGAATTCCATACAGTCGAACAACATGCTTTCGCCTAATGGGCAGCCATTCCCGATACTGTAGGCATGTAATCTGATGTAATAGGCATCACAAGGTAACATCGTAGTCCTCACGCCCACCCAGGGGTGTGAGTGTCAGATGCAAACACAAAATGCAGTGCATTTGCAAGTGCAGGAGCAAGCAGGTGTAAACCTGTTTGGCTGCCAGTATGCGAGTATTACACTGGTGAAGCAATGTAGAGGCTAACTGAGTGTAAGAAACTGTAACTGGAGGTTAGCATTGCTTAGCTCCATGCAAACCCATGCACACCCGCTCACAACTGCTTTAATGTGCCTTAATCACTCCGTATCCAATGGCTTTGTTCTGCCCAGCAACAAATTAAACAGCCTCTGCAAGGCTCGAAACCAGGACTCTACACACACAGCTAATATGATTTACCACTAAGCCATGGCAGATATAGAGACATCAGATGTCATCACAAACATATCATCCAGCGCAGTCATTCAACAGTATAGGAAATGTATTCCATCATGTAGATGTATGTGTGAGTGTTTATGTCCAGCATATAGATACATACATATATATAGATATATCAAGAACATCCCATGTGACAACAAAGCATTACAAAGGAATGAAAAGGGAAACACCAGCAACGCCTGTATTATGTAGTGGTGTTGTCCTATGTAATATCAAGACTCCCTCAGACAGACATGTGTCAGTCATACACGCAAGCATTTGTACATTGGCCATATACATCACTCTGTGCATGTTATTTACATTAACACAACAGTTCCTGTCCAATCATTATGTGAGAACAGTACTCTTACAAGGTGCTGTGTGAGACATCATCATCATGAAAAAGGTAAATGGGGTAACCATAGAGGGACTGGTAGTGTTGTGTGTACAATGGGGTCATCTGCATCACATGTACCTGGAATCTTTAGGAGTCATGTGCATACCAGGATCATGTGCCTGAGAGACAGGGGTGAGAAGAACTGGATTATGTTGTGATGCATATTAAAAGGGTTACATGTGTCCAGTGGATGTGTGTGAAATGGACAGCTATGTATGGGGCAAATGTTCTTGGAACTGATTGGCCTTTTGTGTCCATAGGATGAGAGTGGGATGTGGAGGAAGGAGAGTAGGTATGCTCGTGGAGGATAGGTTGGGTTGGATGACAGACAAGACAGCATACAGGGTCATTATATGACATATGTAGGGGGATACACCTTGGACAGGGAGGGGTGTTCAGCAGTCACAAGCCCATGAGTCCCCAGATGGAAACAGTGGGACAGAGTTCCCCAGCCATGGGCAGCCATCACTGCATCAAAACAGCCACAAAGGTGGCAGTGCTGGGGGCTGTCTAGGAGGGGCAGGCTCACCCTGTAAATGTGACACTCTGCCCTCGAGCTTGTGTATCTGGCCTTGAAACCCCTTATTGAGCCCCCTACACACTACGTCCTGGACTGTACAACAGTGGACAAGTCCCTGTCTGACTTGCTCCCAGGGGGACAAGTCCTATCCTCAGTGGCGGTTCCACCAGAAGGTGATGCAGAGCCAACAGAGGTGGAGTTCCAAGGCTGGGCCCCAGATGTGCTGGCTCCAAGTGCCATGGCCAGCAGAAGTGGGACAGGAGGTTCTGCCAGGACCTGCAAACCCATACAGCCTATGGTGTTGCAATTTAAACACAGATATGGCTTAGTAATAGTCAACAGCATTCAGGAGTACTCACAACAGCATGCATAGATATACCATCACCCCAACACAACACATGGTATACATATGCAGAGAGAGCACAACACATGCATATATACTGCATGACATCTGTACAAAGTTTAGAAGACTTGTGACTTCAGCTATGAACAGTGGCCCATTATTGGCATGTCACTGAGAACCCCAGACAGTGTCTGTCATACCACTGTTTCATGTGACATATGTCCAATCAGGGATGCGATGACAGTGACTCATCACTATCACCATGTACTGACTGCAATCCTCACACTATGCTTCTGCAGTTCACAGATGTGTGTTCAGTGAGTAACACAGGAAACAAATGGTTCCACACACTGACCAGTCCACAGATGGCCCTACAGATGTGGGTTCCCTCACAAACAGAGCACTGTCTTGTCAGTTTTAAAACATGCAGAATAGCCATTACCACACACAACTTGTTAAACTGTCAGTAGTCTCAACGAAGCATAGCTACATTTACATGCTGTAGTCATGTCTGGCACATCACTCTCCTGTCTTTAGGCTATTTTCCACTGTGTATGTTGTTTGAGGAACATCCAGATATCATCTGTGATGCCATTTACCAAACACCAGATCCAGGTTCCACTCACAGCGACTGTCATGGGCAAACACCAACATGATGTTCCTAGATATTGTACTGTGTTTCCATGTGAATGGCTATGGGAACATCACCACAGTTGTTCCACATTCAATCAGCTAGAGGAGGACTGCAATAGGTGCAGAGGCCATCACCTGATCATGACCATCACTTACAAAACACAAGCTGCTGCTGAGCAGGTGTACAAC